>NC_073302.1:333580774-333880774 GCF_027595985.1 Sorex araneus | reverse complement strand
CGCAAGCTCGTACCTCTGTTTAGTGGGCCTTATAAGATGGCGGTCACCATGCCACCCCGCAGGAAAGTAAAAGGAAAAGCAGAGAGAGAAAACCTTCCCCTTCCTGGAGCAGCATGGGGCCATGGCTTAGTTCACAGTCTGGAAGCATTTCTGCAAGAAGCTGCTGGTGCCAGGAGTAGTTAGATGGCCTCTGGGGTCATGGGCATTCAGCAACTGAGGGGCCGCAGATGTACGGCCACCCGAATCACATCTGGGCGGAGAGTGGTGAAAGTTGTTTTTTATTACTTCAAGTTAAGAGTACATAAATCATTCCAACATGAAGTGGCACAGAGGGTGGTGCTCTACTCTGGATTGGTGTTGCTCCCAGCTCAGAGCAGGTCGGGCAGTGATTGTAGACTTCTAGGTGACAGAGCCTACTGTCTGTCCTACAGGCTAATCCCAGGGAGATAAAACATCAGCTCTCCTGGTCAGTATGGGAAGGGGTGGAGTAGGGGGACTGGAAAGGCAGCTAGTAATGTAAACACTTTTTTCCTGTGCCTGAGACTAAAGCAGTTAGGCTACACATGACAAGAGCAATACTCTACATAGATATATACATACATCACTATCACTATCACTGTTATCCCATTGATTTTTGATTTGCTTGAGCAGGCCCAGTAACATCTCCATTCATCCTAGCCCTGATATTTTAGCAACCTCTCTCTATTTGTCCTTCCCAATGGTGCAGCATTAGAGGTTCTTTCAGGGTCAGGAGAATGAGACCTATCATTGTTACTGTATTTGGCATATGAATATGCCACAGGGAACTTGCTAGGCTCTCCCGTGTGGGCAGAAGCTCTCAGTAGCTTGCCAGGTTCTCTGAGAGGGAGAACTAGGCTATAAGATATCAGCCACACACTTCCGGGACTTGGTTTTATAGTCTCTAGATGTTGGCCAATAATGGGATTACACAGTGCCGGGGGCAGTTTGTGGGTGAGACTGCCCAGCTACTGGAAAATGGGGGATCTGGGTGGAAGAGGCCCAATCTCAATCTGAGCAGGCTTGGAGATCTCAGCCCCAGGTCCTGCACACCTGGGTCCCTCTGCCAGTTCCTTCATGCGTGAAGCTCGTCCAAGCATGTGGAGAGTGGCCTTGAGCATAGCTGTGGCTGGGTTCCAGAGGTCTCCGGCTGCCGGGGCTCTGCCTGGGGGTGGGAAGGGAGACTCAACCCACGCAACTCCGAGGGGCCCCTGTGAAGACAGCCTGGCGTGGAGGCAAGAGACTCTTCCATATACATACATATATGCATAAAAATAGGGATATCAAAATATATAGCAACTACAGCAAACATAATATCACTCATTTAGCTTTCAGATTTTGTACCTTCTATGATTATCATAGCTTTATGAGTATAAACTATTTTCAGTCCCTTTTCTATTATTTTAAAAGAGGTTCAGTTGGATGAGGAGCATTTTCCAATCTTCATGATTAACTGGAAGCCTCTCTTTTCTGAGGGAAGAAACCCTACTTCGAGGCAGTCTCCTCCTCCCCTGCAGACACCCCCTCACCTTGAGATAATATCATCATCATCATCATCATCATCATCATCATCATCATCATCCTGTTGATTGTCGATTTTATCAATATGCTGTTACATAAATGCTATAATGTCATTATAATATTATGTACTTATGCATAAGATGGTGAGATGGTAAAGGCACAACAATAATGAAGGTTGAGTGACTCCTAAAGGGTCTGGAATCGCAGGGGACTGTGGTGTGAGCGGGAGGGGGTAGGAGAACCGTGGCTACCCCGTATGGACCTTCCTGGGATTCTTTCTGTGTTAAAGGGTATTTTAAATGTCATGGAGCTGAAAGACAGGATTATGGCTGCTCACAAGCTAAACACTAAATCAAATTACTTCAAGACCTCTAGTCTTAAGGTCATATTTATATAACAATGGCCAAACTGTTCCTGTGGCATAGATACATATGGAGTACTGGGCACTGGGACAGCTCACAACAAATTTAATCAAGTCAAGTTTTAGTACAGGATAAAAATTTTCATATTCATTAGCTTTGGGCTTACTATAAAATGGTAAAGAGAAAGTCAATTTACTCTTTAAAAATGATTAAAAGGCATGGACATATCAGAAATATAGAAGGGCATGTTTTCATTGTTCTGAATTATCTGTTATAAAACTTTGTAGCACTGTAGCACTGTCATCCCATTGTTCATCGATTTGCTCAAGAGAGTACCAGTAACATCTCCATTGTGAGACTTGTTACTGTTTTTGGCATATCAAATACGCCACAGGTAGCTTGCCAGGTTCTGACATGCAGGCAGGATACTCTCCATAGCTTGCCGGGCTCTCTGAGAGGGACAGAGGAATCGAACCTGGGTCAGCCACATGCAAGGCAAATGCCCTACCCACTGTGCTATTGCTCCAGTCCATAAAACTTTGTAGTTTAAGGAAACCTATATGAGAGTACAGCAGGTTTCCCCCACCTCCTATTTCTAAATGTCTCCAAAAAACTGTGTTTTCATGTGTGGACACATATTTTGATGCATAGCTAAAAAACAATCTGAGAGCCTCTGAGAACAATATTTATTAAAAAGTGTTCATTTAATTTGTTAGTACAGAAAATTAAGAGTCACTGGTCAATCCCAACTTCTGAAGCTTCTGAGTTGTGCATTTGTTTTTTAATTTATAGTTTGAAAACCTCGAGGCTTGACCAGAGAGATGACTTAAGGGCTGAGAACATGCTGACAGGGGCAATCCCCGGCACTACGTGGTCCCCAAGCACCACCAGGACAGGCTCCTGAGCACACTGAGGGCTGCTCCGTCCCTGCCAATAGGTGAAAGCCAATTGGCTGCTGCTAAAACGCACACTGCATTGCATTCAAAGGACATGATGGGGCCAGAGAGATAACTCAACAGGTTGAACTTCTACTTTGCATCCAGTGGGCTCTTGTTTTATTCCCAGCAACAAATAGTCCCTGAGCACCAGAAATGACCCCCTAGCACAGAGCCAAAGTACAGCTGGGTATAGCCCAAAATGAATTCATATTACATATCAATGACTGACTGCTGTAAATACTTTGTACTTTTTCCTACAAATGTCCTTTATATTAATGATAATATTTTATTTTCTACAAATATCATATTTTGTTATGCACATGTGAAAAATAATAAATTTCTAAATATAGTCCTTTCCAATAAACTAATGAATTTATGAAATTCTCATGAGAAATTTACTTAGATATTCACAGAAGAATATGGGAAATCTAAGTTTTTTAACCTGAGTGATACACATTAGAGAAAAGAAGCAAAGCAAATGGTCTTCTCTCAGATATTCCTGTTTTTGGGGGTTTTTTTTGCTTTTTAGGTCACACCCAGCGATGCACAGGGGTCACTCCTGGCTCATACACTCAGGAACTACTCCTGGTTGTGCTCGGGGAACCATATGGGATGCTGGGAATCGAATCAGGGTCGGCCACGTTCAAGGCAAATGTTCTACCGGCTGTGCTATCGCTCCAGCCCCAGATATTCCTTTTTTAAAATTTTATTTTCATAAAGTTGTTCACAATAATTGATTGCATTCAATATTCCACACCAATCCCACCAACATTACACCTTCCCACCACCATTATTTTGAGTTTTCCTACCACCACCCAAGCCTGAAGTTCCTGGCTAATATATTTTGTATTGCTTCTTATGAATAGCAGGAGATGTTGCAAGGCTGTGAAAGCGACTATGAACTCCTGGAATTTTAAAATTTTAAATAATTGGGTCTGGAGACATCTCTGCAGTGAGCTGATGGGTTCTGAGATTCACATCTGAGTCTCTGGATCATGGTCATTAATATGCTTAAATGGCACCCAGAGGCAGTTTGTGTGCATGACTGCCAGGACGGAAGGGGTGAGGATACAGGAAGTAGAGGCCCATCCTAGATCCCTCAAGGCCTGGGGTTGTCAGTCACTAGTCCCATGTACCTGGGTTTTTCATTGGGTTCTGGATGTTTGTGGTCGCAGGGATTCATCTGGGGCAGATGGAGGGACAGTGCCTGCTCCTATCCTCTCAGGTATTCTTTTTTTTTTTAAATTTTTTTTCTATTGAATCACCATGTGGAAAGTTACAGAGCTTTCAGTCTTAAGTCTCAGTTATACAATGCTCAACACCCATTCCTTCACCAGTGCACATATTCCACCACCAGGAGCCCCAGTATACCTCCTCCCACCCCCCACCCCCGCCTATGTAGCTGATAGATTTCACTTTACTTTGATTACCTTCAATATTTCAAAAAAAAATCACTATTATTGTTTAGAGTTTCCCCCCCAAGTCAGACTTGTTGAAAAGGAACCATTTGATAATGTTTTCCATTGCTGACCATTAGGAGATATGAGGTTTTGGATTTCTGCATTTTAGTAACTAAGTCCAGGGAAATTTCTACCAGAAATTGCATCACTGCAAGCTTTTACTTCTCTTTTGTGGTGTTCATAAAATGAAAAAGCCGAGAAAGAGAAACCCTTCCCCTCCTGGTGCAGCATGGGGCAGTGGCTCAGTTCACAGTCTAGAGACATTTTGGCAAGCTGCTGGTGCCCAAAGTGGTTTAGCAGGTCTCTGGGATCATGCTTGTGCAGCAGTGGAAAGGCCGCACACATGTGGCTGATGCACTTAAGTCTCAGCGGAGGGCAGGGCCGGTACGACCCCCATCCCGGGATCTCCCACGCATCCCGTTGCTGCAGGCTCGTACCTCCTTTTTGTGCTCATAAAATGGTGGTCGCCATGCTGTGCCCGGAAAGGAAGAACCGCCTCTCAGGTATTCTTAAGCTGTGAGATTCTTTAAAGCAACAGACTCACCTGGATCAGCATGCTGACCTGATAGTTCTAAGCAATCATGCGGTTGACAACAGAGAGCGATGGTGAAATTAATCTCATTACAGCCATTACATCATGTGTAGAAAAGCATAGGCTCTTCTAGAAGCGATTCCCCAGGGTCCATGAGGGAAATATGCAGTGGCACTTTAAAAGTAAGCTCCAATTCAGGCCTGTTGCTCAAGGAAAGGGCTGCAAGCCTTGGAGAGCCAAGCAAGCACCAGCCTGGCCGAAGGTGCACCTCCAGAGAGCAGGCCATACTGCTCTGCTCTGCCTGGGGACCACATGAAACGGTGTTACCAGAATTTCTGGTTTTTCAATCAAAACATAAACTTTCAATTGCCAGTGATATCTTTGATTTTGAAATATTTTTGAGGGGATATTGAGGGCCCAGTGGTGCCTGACTGCTATTGTTAAGGAATTTTGAGCCAGAAATAGGCAGCACTGGAGGAGTGTGAAGGAGACAGGCAGTTAATTACCCAAGTGGACTCGACCTGGTTGTTGCCATAAGGGTTGAGCCAGCACTGTTCACACAGGTTTTTACACACCTCTAGGACCACAGACAGAGGTTTGGTTTGGTTTTGTATAATGTCCATGGCATCTGGACATCTGCTGGGGGGGTGGGAGTCAGAGGTGCAGCAGGGAGCATCCTGTACTCAGTGCAGTCCCTGGTCAGTACATTTTGTTACAGGTCTTCTCACAACCAGGTTAGGAACATTTGTTTCTGTCGTGTTTTGCCACTCAGTCCTATCCATTCAGTTCCTGGAATGATTAACTCAGGGGCCTTTTCTCTACCCAAGTTACCATACTCAGGCCTCTTCTTGGCTCTGCTGTGCTGATGGCCACCAAAACTACACCTGGTGATGCTCAGCTCTACAGTGCCAGGAACTGAACTCAGAGCCTCATGAATATAGGTACGCACACACCCCTTGATGTATATCCCAAGCTCCCAAAAACATTTTAAGTAGCTGTAAGCCCCACAAAATATGTCTGTTGGCCAAATTCAGACCATGAGCATCAATTTTTTAAACTCTTGGTCCTGGAGAAAACAGGGTCTGTTTTTAGTAGAAGACTGGCATTTGACTTAACGAAAAGTGCAGATGAACTATTTTTTGCCAAGCTAGTCAACATTGTCTAATTGCTCTCTTAGAAAATAAGATATATATTTAATTCCTGTGGAATTTGGGGAACAAACAAAAAAAATAAAGATAGAAGAAAAATCTTGTGAGTGCAAAAGTAAATTTAGCAATATAGTTGATCAACTACAACTAAGGAGAAGGAGACAGCAAGAAACTCTAATGGTGGAAGTGTGTATGTGTGTGTGTGTGTTTATATTTATATTATATTTATTTACTCTCTGTTAATTTAGTGAAAATCTGTTTCAAAAAGCATTGCAGTAGTGGCACCAGGAAAGTAATGTTGAGCTATCCACTTGGAAAGTTAAATAAGTTGTGGAGAAATGAGGAAAAATTAATATCAAGAAGTAAAAATGTTCAGAGAAAAATAGTTTTCACTAACTTATTTTAATTTGGAGTAATGTACTTCAACAGAGGCATAATTTTTGTAATAAAAGGGAACAATCTCTCTCAGACATTCTATCTACCAAGCTTTTCCTGCCACCTACTGGATACTGGTTGCAATTTAAAGAGGAGACTACTCTCGCAAATAAGAGGGCAGAGTGGAGAGCCCGGAGCACTTTGGAGATGGGAGGATAGTAAATTTAACACTATTGCAACTTTCTAAACTATAATATATAAAATAATTTTTTATGTTTTAATAAGTTTGTATAAAAACATACAGCTTGAGATAAAATATTATCAATAAAGTTGAAATCTTAATTATACTCTTCACTGACCATATTGCCTTACTTTTCAGATGTACACATCATCTTAAATGACATATTTATCATCCCAACACATTTCTTTATACATTTCTATGTATATATGTGTTTCTAAGTAAGCTAGTATTGTTTTTAAAGTTCATATAGATTCTACCACTCTGTAGGTGACTTTTAAAACTCAACTTATAAGTGTTACCTACATCAAACAGTAAAGTCATTTTGTTGCCATATAGAATTTTATTTAATTAGTATGTCATATTTAATTTGCCCATATTCCTTTCAATGAGCATCTTAGGTAACTTCCAATTTCTTTATACAAGCATTGCTTCTCTCAGCATTCTTGACTATGTCCCTCTGGGCATTTATATGCTTTGTTAAATTATAAAACAAAAATTAAATGTCACTGATGCATGGATGAAAGGAAGGGAAACATTATATTCCCAGGTTAAAGTTTAAAATTTGCAGAGAAAAAGTCTAAGAGGGAGAGTTATAATAGCAGCTTTCACTTCTCCACTTCAAACTCTGATGTCCAGACCAATGTGACAGGCAGGTATAGTTAGTAGAGATATTTTCTACCATTAAATACTAGTTAAAAGTTAAATGCAGTTGTAACAATGTATTTGTCTTTTGATGGGCATATGATAATTCCCAACATCCTGACCGAACAAGAAACATGAGATCAGGCCGGAAACAAAACACAGAGCTAAAGTGCTTCTTGCCTTGTGCAAATCCTGGTACAATCTCGGTGCTGCAGGATTCCCTGAGCAATGCTGAGTTGGCCCAAATTCTCCCAAAATTAATAAATTTTGAGATAATTACCTGAAGTAGGAACTATCTATTCTAATGTGTGAGGCAATGCAAATGAAAAGATAATAACTACTCCACATGCTGGGGGGAAAGGCAATTGGGATGGAGAAGGAACCAGTAAGTAAATGATGATTGGAGAGATCACCCAGGATGGGAGATGTGTGTGATAGTAGGTTAAGGACCAAACACAGTGGCCTCCTAGTATCTGTACTGCAAATCATAATGACCAAAATTAGAGAGAATAAGAAGAATTTAACCTGCCACAGAGGCAGGGAATGGGGTGGGGTGGGGGTGGCAGGTGAGACACTGGGAACAATGGTGGTGGAAAACATGCACTGGTGGAGGGATGGGTGCTCGCAAGTTTTTAACAGTGATTGAATCTCACGGTGATCCAATAAAACTTCTTTAAGGAAAAAAGAGATGATAAATAATCACAGCCGGAACCCAGCCATGGCCATGCTCAGGGTCACTTTCCACACGTTCGGATGAGCCTCACCCATGGGGGAGCCGGTGGAGGAAACCAGGTGTGTGGGACCCGGGGCCAAGATGTCCAAGGCTGCTCAGATCAGGACTGGGCCTCTTCCACCCAGATCCCCCATTTTCCAGTAGCTAGGCAGTCACACCCAGAGACTGCCCCTGGCGCTGCATAATCCCGTCAACAACCAACATCGAGCAACTATAAAACAAAGCTCCCAGAAGTGTGCAGCTGTATTTCGGCCACATGACATCTAATAGCATAGTTCTTCCTCTTGGAGAACCTGAAAAGCAACCAAGAGTCTATTGCCCACTTGGGAGAGCCTGGCAAGCTTCTCGTGGCATATTCATATCCAAAATACAGTAACAGTTATATACATACCTCTTGGAGAGTCTGGCAAGCTACCGAGAGTATCCCGCCCGCACAGCAGAGCCTGGCAAGCTACCCTTAGTGTATTCAATATGCCAAAAACAGTAACAATAGGTCTCATTCCCCTGACTCTGAAAGAGCCTCCAATCATTGGGAAAGATGAGTGAGGAGAGGCTGCTAAAATCTCAGGGCTGAACATCTATACAATGGAATACTATGCAGCTGTTAGAAAAGATGAAGTCATGAACTTTGCATATAAGTGGATCAACATGGAAAGTATCAAGCTAAGTGAAATGAATCAGAAAGAGACATAGAAAGATTGCGCTCATCGATGGAATATAAAATAACAGAGTAGGAGACTAACACCCAAGAATAGTAGAAATAAGTACCAGGAGGTTGGCTCCATGGCCTCACATGCTGCGGGAAAGGCAGCTCAGATAGAGAAGGGAACACCAAGTAAAATGTGGCTGGAGAACCCACATGGGTAGGGAGATATATGCTGAAAGTAGACTATAGATTGAACACGATGGCCACTCAATATCTCTATTGCAAACCACAACACCCAAAAGGAGAGAGAGAGAGAACAAAAGGGAATACCCTGCCACAGAGGTGGGGTGGGGTGGGGGGGATGGGACTGGGGGGTGAGAAGGATACTGGGTTCATTGGTGGTGGAGAATGGGCACTGGTGGAGGGATGGGTTCTCGAACATTGTATGAGGGAAATACAAACACGAAAATGTGTAAATCTGTAACTGTACCCTCAGGGTGATTCACTAGCTAATAAATAAATAAATATCCCAGGGCGAGTGTAATAGAGACGTTACTGGTGCCTGCTCGAGTAAATCGACGAACAACATGATGACAATGATACAGTGAACTAATCACAAGATATTTGGGGTTGATGTCAGTCTTATATCTGTTGTGATAAGCCAGTCTTAACAGAAAAGGGCTGGAGTGTGGATGGGCTGAGGGCACAACCAAAAAAGGAAAGGCTTCTTTCCTTTTTATGACTAACTAAAGAAGACAGCATGAAACTCATTTGCTCTGAGTCCAGGCTTATTCCACAATAACAATAACATCATTTCACAAACTTCCAGTCTTGCTGGTCTAGTTTTTCCTCAAGGTGGCAGTAAAATGTTTGCTCTGATGGGCTGTTGTTCCACATTCTCATCCCTAGTTGACACAGGCACACTTCTGAACTGTTTCAGTTTTGGTGTGGGTGCTATGATTTGTCTTCTTGGTCTTAGTTTCATGTCTTTGATGGACTTTGCACTGGATCTATAAATCAATATGGGGAGAACTTTTGCTAGTAAGTCTTTCTATTCACAAATAAGCTTTAGTTTATCTTGAATAAAATTTTATTATAATTTCCCTAAGTACCCTGATTTTCTTTTATTATTTTAATTCAGAGACCTTTCATATTTTATACTATTATATGTGTACTATTTTTAATTATTTGTTCATTTTTCGGTGTGTGGTGCCAGGAGTTAACTTCCAGGCCTCAAACATGCAAGGCAATCACTCTATCACAGAGCCAGATCCTCAGCCCCATAAGTGCACTTTTTGAAAGACACTTCTTAATTGATTATTTGGTAATGAGACATATTGATGTAACCAATTTTCCATTTATTTTGTGTCCAACAACATTGTACTATCTCTCCAGCCCTATGTTATTAAATTCTACCAGTAGCACCTAAGACTTTATTGGCAGAACTTTTACATTTTTCTATAATAATTATAATTTCTATAAATACAGTTTATGTGAATTTTGCTCTTTTTCTTTGGGGAGCTCACAAGCAGTACTCAGAGGCAATGGTAAATGTTTTCTTTTAAAATATATTTCTTCTGGGGGGCTGGAGTGATAGCACAGCGGGTAGGGTGTTTGCCTTGCACGCGGCCAACCCGGGTTCGATTCCCAGCATCCCATATGGTCCCCCAGCACCGCCAGGAGTAATTACTGAGTGTAGATCCAGGAGTAACCCTGTGTATCGCTGGGTGTGACCCAAAAAGAAAAAAAATTATTTCTTCTATTTATTTTTCTTATTAAATTGCCCTGCCCCAGGATGAAGTATAGCACTAAATGAAAATGATGATAACTAGCATCTTTGAATCCAGATATCCTCAAATTTATTTGGCCTACCAAGCACTTTTAAAGAAAAAATGATTATTTTCCTCCCTGGAAATCTGCTTTCTTTAATCAAATAAACTGAAAGCTATCTCCAATTGCCCCTGAAGCGATACTGACTCCCCTAGCCCCGTGACTCAGTATCATCTATTTTGATAAACATTGGATACACCTAGATCTTATTGGGATCTTAAACCATCCTTGCAGTTTTTAAATAAGTCCAATATGAGTTTATCTCAGAATGAATGAGTTCAGTCTGTAATTTTCTCTTCCTAAACTATTTTATCTGGTTAAGGTATGTTCTCTATTTGTTCTCTATCATAAAAATTAAAAGACTTAGTAGAAACACTAGTTCCTGGGCACAAAGCAATAGTAAAGTGGTTAGGACACTTGCCTGGCATGCAGCTAACCTGGGTTCAATCCCCAGTATCCCATATGGTCCCCCAGAGAACCACCAGGAGTAATCCCTGAGCATTGCTGAGCCCCAAAACAAAACAAAAAAAATACTAGTTTCTGAAGATATTTAAAGAATGTGTCATGTGGGCCAGGGGTGCAGCACACTGGTAGAACATTTACCTTAGAGTGTGTGGTCCCCAGGATTACAAATGTATTTTTAATAAAATAGAGAATGCTTAATTTTATTTTATAAATGCATATTTTACTAAATGATATGTTAGAGGAAACTTTATAAAAAAAAGTGGGACCAAAGAGATAGCACAGTTGCCTTGAACGTGATCCATCCCCAGCATTGAATCTGGTTTCTTGAGCACAGAGCCAGCAGTTGCCACTGAGCACCACTGGGTGTGTTCCCAACACCCCATCCCAAAGAAACAAGTAAAAGAAAAAAGCTTTCTTATATACCCATAAGAAAATGGAAAATCATTTTTCCCACCTCAGTTTTTCAAGGATACACATCAGTTATGTGAACTTGAGCTTGACTTATTTGAAGGAAAATGCCTCTGAACTAGCAGTTTCTGTGAGGGCTTTCCCTAACATATTGGAATTCTTTTTTCTTTTTTCTGATTGTTTTATTTGGTTTTGGTTTTGATCCACACCCTGTGGTGTTCAAGGTCTACTCTTGGCCTGTTGCTCTGGGATAACTCAGTTCCAGGAATCAAACCCAGGCCTCCTGGTTTTCTGGCAATTTGTGAGTACTTTATGAAAGTCTCTAAGAACTAGTCTCTACAAACAAATCAAATAGTTTCTACTTTCAAGAAACTTTCAGGGCTCAGAGAGATAGTTCAGCAAAGAAGGTGTTTACCTTGTACTTAGCCAACTTGGTTCAATCCCCAGTATTGCATGTGGTCCCCCCAGTTCTAATCCACTCTGTGCCACTTGATTGTGCATTTAGTCCATTGATATTGACAGACCATTGCCATGGGTTCTGTGCCATCTTTCTGCAGAAGTTTGGTACGTTTGTGGAGTTTGTCTTAGAGTAGCCCATTTGGTTCATCTTGTAACGATGGTTTTGAGTCTATGAAGTTTTTGAGTTGTTTTTCTATGAAGTTGTGTAATTGTTCATTCAAATCTGAATGAAAGTGTGACCAGGTAAAGTTTTCTTGGTGATGTATTCATTTCATTTATTTTTTTCACTATATCCCACCAATGTTTTTATGCCCAGAGGATTTCTTCTGATGAGTTTATTGTAAATCTTAAGAATGCTTCTTTGAATATTTATATTTTTTTATTTAATCTTGCTGCTTTCAGTATTTTAACTATGGTTTTCATCATTCTGATTAGGGTGTATCTTGGAGTTTTTTATTTGAATTTATTTTAGCTGGCACCATTCAGACATCCTGGATCTGGATAACTACACACTTCAGCTCTGGGAACTTCTTAGCAACAGTTTTTGCTTCTTCATCAGCATTGTCTTTCTGCTCCTCTGAGACCCTTTTCATTCTTATGTTGTTCCTTTTCAATTTATCCCAAATTTCTCTTGTCATTTTTTGGTTTATTTTGAGGCCTTTTTTTCATCTTCTGCTGTTGTCTAGAGATTTGTCTGCACCTCATCTTGGAGTTCACTGATTCTGTCTTCATCAGCTGTCACTGTGCTGCTGCCTTGCAGTGAGTTTTTCATTTCACCTACCAAGTTTTTAGATCTGCTATTTCTGTTTGTATTTTTCTCATTTCTGCTCTCATATCCTTTTTTTTTAATTTTTTTTTAAATTTTTTTTTTTTTTTGCTTTTTGGGTCACACCCAGCGATGCACAGGGGTCACTCCTGGCTCATGCACTCAGGAATCACCCCTGGCGGTGCTCAGGGGACCATATGGGATGCTGGGATTCGAACCTGGGTCGGCCGCGTGCAAGGCAAATGCCCTACCCGCTGTGCTATCGCTCCAGCCCCTCATATCCTTTTGTATTTCTATTTTCAGTGCTTTTCATTGTTTCTTTGAGCTCCTTATATATCCTCAACAATTCCTCTCTAAACTCCTTATCAACGAGGTCATATGGCTCATAATTACTGGTAGAATCTTCCAGGCTAGCATCTTCACTCATTAAGCCTGTTGGCTTTCTGCATTGCTTACTATTGTGTCCTTTGCAGTTTAGAGTTGTTGCTTCTATGTTTTGTGTGGTTAGGTGCCTACAGTTAGGATGTCTTTGTATGTTTCTAGTGAGTTGTGGAGAGGTTGAAGAAATGCACAGCCATGAAATGGCAATCCTGAGTAATGTGCAGACCCCAACCCCTCGGCTATCCTCACTTTCCTGGAACCAGGCTGACTAATATGCAAGGTGCACTTCTTTGGAACACTGTAATTAGAGATGAGTTGACCCAAACATAAAAACATCCTGGCAGAGCCTTCAAATCTGAGAGAGAGGAGGGGGAAGAGAGAGAAGAAAGAAAATTTGGGCTCTAATGAGTATATCAGGGGCATGTTTCTGCTGATGAGTTAATTCTAAAGTAAATCTAACCTGTTTTGATTCAGCAGCCCTTGAGTCTTAAACTGACAGCAGGATAATTACTTTTCAGATCTTGTCTGTCCAAATGTTGCTTTTGGTTTGGGGGAGTCACACCAGCAGTGTTCAGAGGTTAATCTTGGCTCTCAGTTCAGGAGTGACCCTTGGCCATGCTCCAGGCACAATAAGCTGAACTGGAATCAGATTTGTGTCTGCCATATGTTACGCAGGCATCTTAGCTTCTGTGCTAGTTCTTTGACCCCTCATCTCTTGGTTTTATGGCTTTATGAAGTTCTTGCCAAGAGATCCCACTAGTTGGCTCTGTATCTCTGTTGAACACATTCAGCAGAGACTTCTCCCTCTTAATAACACTAGGAGGACGGGGTGTGGCTAGAAGGAGTCCAGGCATTAGAGACGCCATAATTATGAAAACATTCTAGAGAAGAAAATCATTTTTCAGAATGAGCAACCTCCAGAAACATCCTCCTTATTTCATCCTATTACTCCCATATTATAAAATTTCACTGATATATTTTTACCCCAAATCTAAGTGCCAGTGAAAGAGTTCATTACCCACTATGACCAAAAGCAGGGAGCACACAATGTCACAGTATTCAGGGTCATTGGGAGAGGATGAAAGGTGTTTCAGGGTGGGAAAGGGTATTAAGGCATGGTCAGGAGGCAGAAGTTGGGAGCTAGTGAATAGTAGAGACCAGAGCTGTTATTGGAGTTTCTGTGGGAAAGGCAAGTTAAGTTAGTATACAATTTGAGATTAACCAGTTTAAATAATTCTGCTCAACTTTAAGCCTCAGGGAAGGTCTCTAATTTTATTCTTGGCAGAGGCTTGATTTGGGACAGGAGAAATATTGACCTGTGTGTCATAGAGCAGGGGTAAGCAGGCAACAACGTGCCAGTGTGCCCTTGGAAGGTGTGCTGTGGACAAGCTGTACACCATGCCCAGGAATTAGCTATCCTTAGAAAAAGGCAGTCTCCTCTCTCTAAAAGAACCCAAAAGGTGTCAAAACATAAAAAAATTCAAAATAGGCAATATAAATTGGTGGTGAGCTCTTTTAAAATTATTGATTTGCCTCCCACACCATCTAGATTTTTCTCTTCCATTCTCACCTGTGAAGGTGGAACACTAATGTGAAACCTATCTCCTAAGGTCATTATAAGACTTGAGTATAGTAGCAGACATGTCATAAACAGTAGCTGTATGAACTATTTCAACATCCTGAGTGTCAATAACCCATGATACTTTTTACTGCAGTAAAAAATACAATATAAAATTTCTGTCTAACCATTTTAAGTGTACAATTCAGAAGTATTACATGAACTTATCTCTTGTGGACTCATTATCACCATTCACTCCCATAGCTCTCTTCCTTGTAAAATGTCAATTCTATGCCCAAACCTCCTAGAAACCACTATGATATCTTCTGTCTCTCTGATCTTTACTACTTTAAGTATTAATATAAACATAATCACAGTTTTGCTAACTGACATTTTAAGTTTAGCATAAGTTTTATCCATGTTGTAGCAATTTTTCCTATGAACATTCTTGCACATGCCTGTGTGCATATGGATAAAAATTTCTCTTGGGCATATTAAGAGTTGTAGAATAATGTCAAATTTTTTCTCAAATAAGTGTACTAATTTCCACCTTCACTAGCAATGTGCCAAATATTGGGCTATTCTCTCTGATACTCAGTATTGTCAGACAAAACTGTCAGACTCAAAAATATAACTCATTATGGTCTTTATTTCCATTTCTTTGATAACTAATGCAATTAAAATTTTCTGTATATTTTTAATGTGTTCATTATCTCAATGGTTCAATGCGTGTGTTCTTACTTCTGTAAAATTCCTGCTCACAGTTTGAATACATAGCATTTTGGCACTTGACTATGGAAATACGTCCATTTTTAGTTTTTTTCATGAGTGAACTTTTTTTCTTTTTGGTTCACACACAGAGGTTCTCAGTGTTTACTCTGGGCAGGCTCAGGGGACCATATTTGGTGCCAGAAATTGAACCCATTTCAGCCATGTGAAAGGCAGCATCCTACTTGATGTACTATCATGATAGCCCTGAACCAAGTTTTGTTGTTGTTGTTGTTTTGTTTTGTTTTGTTTTGTTGAATCACTGTGAGAACAGTTACAAAGCTTTCAGGTTTAAGTCTCAGTCATACAATGAACAAACAAGCTGTACAACATCCCTTCACCAGTGCACATGTTCCACCACCAAGAACCCCAATATACCCGCCCCATCTTACCCTCCACCCTGCCTATGTGGCAGATAATTTTCACTTTACTCTCTCTTTACTTAGATTACATTCAATGTTTCAACAGAAAACCCACATACCAAATTCTGCAGGATGGATATGTCATTCCCAGCGTTCTCCCTGCTGAAATCCAACACACCATTTTGTCGGTAAAGAAGCATACAGCACCTGATCCAGACAAGGTCAGACCCGAACACCTGAAGAATCTGTCTCCAGTACTCATTAATACACTGGCTCGGCTCTTCTCACTCTACCTGTCTGAATGCAGGGTTCTATCCCAGTGAAAATCCAGCAAGACCATTCTGTTGTACAAGAAGGGAGACATCCACGACATCAGCAACTATTGCCTGATCTGCCTGTTGTCTGTTGTCTACAAGTTGTTCACTTGAGTCATCTTGAACAGGACTGCAGAACACTAGACGAAGGACAACCATGCGAGCATGCTGGGTTCCAAAAAAGATTCAGCACGATCGACCATATCCACATGGTGACCAAGCTCATTGAGGTTTCTTGAGAATTTAAGATGCCACTCTGGGGACTGGAGCAATAGCACCGTGGTAGGGCCTTTGCCTTGCATGCAGCAAACCCAGTTTTGAATCCCAGCATCCCATATAGTTCCCCGAGCACCGTCAGGAGTAATTCCTGAGTGCAGAGCCAGGAATAACCCCCGTGCTTCGCTGAGTGTGACACCCCCCCAAAAAAGCACTCTATCTAACGTTCATTGATTTAATTAGGCCTTTGATTTTGTTGAGACTGAAGTGGTCTTCAAAGCCCTAGCCAAACAGGGCATTCAAACTCAGTACATCAGGATCCTCCGTGAGCTGTATTATTTATTCACCACCAGAATCTCACCATTCTACAAAGAAGTGATCATCGATGTAGAGTTGGGTTCAGCAGGGCGGCACCATTTCACCAAAACTCTTCAGTGCCACCCTCAAAAATGTCATGCAATAACAAGAATGGGAAGGAATGGGAGTGAAGACAGTCGGCAACTACACCACCTCCATTTCGCTGATGATATCATTCTAATAACACCAAAAATCAGCCAAGCGGCATGAATGCTGGCCAATTTCGACCATGAGTGTGGAAAGGTCGAAGTGCAGTTGAATCTCACGAAGACAATGTTCATGAGAAACGAACTAGTTCCTGATATTCCATTTGCCCTCAATGGAATGAACATCTCCGAATGCAGCAATTATGTGTACCTAGGTCAAGAACTCAACATGACAAGCGACCTAGCACCTGAACTGCAACAGGAAGAGAGCAGCATGGCACGCCTTCAAGAGCGTTGAAGAAGTGATTAAGAGGACGAAGAACCTCCAGCTCTGGGCACATCTTTTCGACTCCACCATTTTTCCTGCACTAACAGACGCCTCAGAGACCTGGGCCCTACAAAAACAGGATGTGAACACTATTTGGGTATCCCAAAGAGGAATTGAAAATCAGGAACGCTGTCTCTTTTGCCAAGGCATCAAAAATCAGATGGGCTGGACATGTAATGCAATTTAGACAGGACTGCTGTATAGAGTTGCTGCCGACTGGATTCCACGGGACGTCAAAAGAATGCGTGGTGGCCCACCTATGAGATGGGCAGACTTCTTCAAGACCCTGAATGAATGGTTTGAGGCTCTTCGTGTTCCTGGAGTGAGCAGACGCCATAGGGCTACACTAGCACTTGACAAGGATAAATGGAGACATTAATGGTGCCTGCTCGAGCAAATTGATGAACAACAAGATGACAAGTGATAGAGTGATACCTAAGTTGATGGTCAAATAAATAACCTTAAAGAACCTAAATATATAGGGGATTTTAGTCTTAGCTTAACAATACAGATGTGCCCTAAATTAGCACATTATCTCTGGAAAATGAGTGGGAATCCTCTGATACTTGGTTTGAAAAAATGCCACAAAAACCCAGTTTTCCTATAAAAATTAAAAAAAAAAAAAACAACAAATGAGCCAGACAGTCTTTTACTAAACTCCTTACCTATTGAGAAGTTTCTTTCTCTACTTTCCAATAAACTTTTCTATTTCCTAACTCTGAATCTGAGCATCTTTATTATTTAATATTCTCATCCTTGAAATAGTGGAAAGAACCTGGAAACCATGGACAAACACAGAGACCTGCCATCAGCACTTGTGCATCACTCTCGTGCCAATCCTCTTCCTCATTCTTAAAAATTGCTCTAGATTTGAACATACTAGCTTTCTATCAAATAACATCAGCTCCTCTGGACCTTCTGCTTGCTGCTCCACCATCCCAGGTGAGGCCGGGTTCTGGCTGACATCACTGGGCCTCTAAGGAATAGGAGACAAAACCCCTCTCTATTGGTGGGTCCCAGCAGCCTCCATATCCAATCTGTGCTCTATTAAGGACTCACACCACAGTTCCTGAAGTGCACAGTCACATAAGTGGCCATGAGACACTTTACTTAACAAAGTACACTCTGCTCACAGTTATACATAGTCATTCTTCCTGTCATTTTGTGAGGACAGGCAGAGAAGAGATGGAGCAACCTCCAGCTTAATGCCCCTTTGGAACTTTCTAGTGTGGGTAACTACAAGACTCACCTAAGTACATCAAGAACACTAGAAAACCAACAAGGAAAACATGTAGAAGCCCACCAAATGAGCAGAACCAATATCAATGAAGACATAAATAATATTAGTAAATCCTCGTACAATAGCTTCAGCGACACTGGTGAGGATGTTCAATGAGTTCAAAGAAACTATAGCACAGGTAGTAGCAAATCACACAGAGGTATGAGAGTTAAAATGAAAGAACTGCTACAGTAAGAAATTACAGAAATGAAGAACATAGGTGATATTTAAAAAATCAATAGGTGCTCTGAACAGCAGAATGAAAGAAGCTGAGCAAAAGATCAAGGAACTCAAGGAACAAAGGAAAAATCAGTAGAAGGTGGAAAATAGCCTGTAAAGAAATGAACAGCATTTCTAATATTGCAAACCACAGTGCCCAAAAGGAGAGAGAGACACAGAGACAGAGAGACAGAGAAGTGCCTGCCTTAGAGACAGGTGGGGGGATGGAAGTGGTGGGAGGGAAGCTGGGGACACTAGTGCTGGGAAATGTACACTGGTGGAGGGATGGGTTTTGGCTGTATGACTGAAATCCAATCATGAACAGCTTTGTAAGGGTATGTCTCATAGTGATTCAGTTTAAAAGTTTTTTTAAAAAAAGACAGGAACAGCATACTAGAGATCTATGGGATGACTCAAGAGGAGCAATATAAGAATCATTCGTGTTCTTGAAGAACAGGAAGGCAAATGTGATGAATCACTAAAGAAACCATAGACAAGAACTTCCCAGAGTTGAGGATTACAAGCACCAAGGTCCTAGAGGCCTGACGGGTCCCAGTGAAAACAGACCCAATCAGGAAAACTGCAAGGCATATTATACTCAAGATGATAAGATATAGAGATAGAGATAGAATATTGAATGCAGCAAGATCAAAAAAGGAATTTATATACAAAGGAAATTCCATTAGATGTGCAGCAGATCTATCAAATGAGACTTGACAAACTAGAATATGGAAAGATATAGTACAAAAACTCAAAAAAATGAACATCTCACCAAGAATACTCTATCCAACTAGATTATCATTCAAATTTGAAGGACCTAGACGGAATTTCATGGACAGACAACCATTTAGGGAATTCATAACCTTGAAACCAGTTTTGCAAGAAGTGTTAAAAAGACCTCCTATAAAGGACAGGAGAAACTCTCCATCATGTGGCACTGAGTATGATACTTACTAATGGTGCATATGGTTGCCCTCTACTAGATTAAGAAAGGTTAAAACATATAGCAACTCATCACAAATTGACTTACTGATTTATTTTCTGATAATTCTATTCACCATTCCTTTAAGCTTTATTGGACAAAGTAATATGAAATAAATTTTTATATGCCTGCCAAAGGGGTATACTGGAGTGGGTGGGGGTGAGGGGAGCCTGGGCCTATCAATGAGGGAAGGAGACATTGGGGTGGGATGGGTGTTGGAATGTTGAGTGCCTGAAACAACTCTTATTATGAATAACTCTGTAAATCACAGTGTCTCAATAAATATGCCGCCCCTACCCCCTCAAAATCAGCCCCTCTGGGGAAAACTTCAGAGCTCTATTCATACAGCCTATCCCCAAACTCCTGGAGAAAAATGAGTCACTACTCTGGAGCTGGGGGTAGAGAGGGCCCAGTCCTGCTTCTCCGGGATAGAATAGGTATGCTTTACAAACAGCGCAATTGCTACGGTAGCTGCTTGTCACCTTGATTTGCCTCTCCTGGCATAGAAATTACCCTGTGAGAAAATCAGGGTAAAGGTATCAGGTTCCTATCATCTTGGCCTGCTCTGTTGTGGTAGTCCCACACTGGGCAGAAAAAAGAAATCCCTACCCTCTGGTTATATTTGCTTTCTAGAGGACCAGAAATACTGGTAGACAGCTAGTCTGGGAGATACCCAATATTGTATGGAGAATGAGAATTGGAGTTGGAGCATTCTCTTCCCGGACACACCCATTGGTGTGGACATGTCATCTGTAGCCCTGAGCTGTGTGTGGCAGGGGAGAGGAATTAAAAGAGCAGGTTGTGACTTTAATGTTCTTTGGATTGCCCTTAGGAGGATATGCAGAGACTTTTAAATGCTGGGGTTTAATACCCCTACCTGCACTCACAAATTTTGGTAGTGATGGTGGGAGGTAGATTGGCCAGGCTTTCATGTAAGGTATTCTGGTCATTTTTCTTCACTGATTATTATCTTTCATCTATTACTGCAGTTTGTCTCACCAAAAATTGCTATATTAAGCAATAAACATTATATTAAATGTTAATATAATATGAATAAACATTTGATATAATGCTTATTATATCAAATGTTTATTCATATTTCCACATTTTGACATATCAAACCCCAAATACTACAAATTTTGAAAAGAATAATTGATATATTTTGGGTTTTAAAAATATTATTTGGGGGTAGAGATAGCTCAGTGGCTGAGCACGTATGACGTGAAAGATGTCTGGGTTTGATATCTGGTGCTCATGGTCTCTTGAGCACCACCGAGTGATCAGTGAGCACAAAGCTGTGAGTAGTCCCCACACACCACTGGATTTCGCACCTCCAAACGCCAAAATTTACCATTCAGAAAAAAAAATCACAGAATAAAACTATATCCAAATAGTGAAGATATCAAGATAAGAAAGACCAGAGCAACAGTACAGCAGGAAGGGCACTTGCCTTGCATGTGGCCAAGCCAGGTTTGGTCCCCAGCATCCCATATGGTCTCCCAAGCACCACCAGGAGTGATTCCTGAGTGCACAGTCAGGAATCACCCCTGAGCACCACCAGATATGGCCCTCCAAAACAAACCAAACAAAAAACCCCAAACAAACAAACAAAAGACATCAAGAGGGATTTGTAAGAGAACATTGTTTGGGGGGAACATCTTAGTTAAAACCAAGAATTTCAATTGCTTTTTTGTCTGCACTTCAGGTTGCTCTTAGATATGTTACTTCCACATTGATTCTATTTTAATGCATAGCTATAAAAAAACAACAATGCCCAGAAACCCTAGTTACTAATTAAGATCAGTGTGTTCACTTATTGGTCCTCTCATTCACATGATATCCAGTATCATGGAGAATACCAACCAAGCAGGTTGACTATTGTCATCTTCCTTAATCACACAGTGAACTGTCTTTTAAAAGTTCTGGAACAAGGTAGCCATGGAGATAGTTCTATGGGCTTAACATGCATGTTTTGCATGCGAAAGGCCCCAAGTTTGGTTCCCCCATACTGCATCTTCCTCTGCTCCACCCTGCCAGGTGTAGTCCTGGAGGCAGCAGCATTACATTAAACCCCAGGAGTAGACCTGGGATTTCCTAAGAATTGCTTGGGAAACCTCCTCCACAAATGTTCTGGAACAAATTGAGTTTTCTTGTTATAGCTCATGTGAATCTTCACGTTATTTTGGCTTTATGAAAGTAGTTGGAGTTAGGTATGCACAATATTCAATAACTAAGGCCAGAAAATATTCATTTAACCTAAAAAATTCCATTATCAAGTGAAACTTTCATCGTTGTTAGATGTCTAAGAAAAGCTTCACATAAATGAATAGTTAAAATAATAGTTAAAATATCTCCTCCTGTGCTTGACTTTCCAAGTAAAAAAGTTTGTTAATAATTTTAAATAAACTATTTCTTTACTGCAATGACAGAATTATTTTTAGTACACAACATATACAATTACTAAATACTTAAAATTATTTTACAAAATTTGAAAATTTTAATCTTGAATTTGATCAAAGTGAAGAATTTATATTTGCATTATAAACAAGTGTAAAGAGAGTGGTATCTAATTCTATTCGAATCCTGAAACCATTTTAAAGAATCAAAAGAGAATAACTAGTTAAATGTATTTACATACATTTGACAGAGAACAAATGAGTATATGTCAGGGATATTTTACAAGGAACTTCCATAGGGTTCAGATGTTAGGCCAGTGTTAATGACTTCTAAGTTCCTTCTAATTCATAAATTCTATGATGCTACAATTTTTCTAGCAGTTCTATAAAGTTATTTTTTCCTCTATTACTATCAGATTATCTCACATTTAAAAGGATATATTAGAATGGTATGTCTTTAAAATAAAGTTTTCAGAATATGCTGCAATTCACATGCGACTTCCTTTTTATCCCTCAGATTGAGACCAGGACACTGTTTGTTTCAGACTAAATTTCACTAGGCTGAAATAGAAACTACTTTAGCCTAAATGCTCTATTTTGGCAATATCATGAACAAAGAAAGACAAAATTAAATTTTAAAACATTCAACAAATGTTATATCACAAATTCAGAAATATGCACCTATTCCTCAAAATCCCTATGCCAAACTGTGATAAATTAAATGGAGAACATTAGTATGCATGCTGCTTACTTAGTTCTTTCCAAACAGAGACTTAAGTCAATTATGAAATATTGTTTCTTCACCTTAAATCATAATGCTAACAAGCTAATTATGATTACCACTTTTATAATTCAATGTTGAAGTCTTGATTCTGGGGACATACAAAGAGATTATAATTTCTTTTATATAGATGACAGTTTGGATTGAAAATACATACTTTACAAAATACTACCCAGTTAATTATATTCTGGAATTGCTCGACAGGTGAAATGTAAATAGAGACTGTGGCTCCAAACACTCCAAACAAGTGATGACATCCATAAGTAACTACAAAAAGTCCTCTGGTTCTTTAATAGTTCTAAATGCTCTTAGGCTATTTATCTTCAAGTATAACAATTTCTATTTTAGAAATGCTTGTTCACAAAAAAATCAAATCTCTATGAACCAAAGTACTATCCATGAACAACACTGAAAACCAACTTTACAAAAGACATTTGACCATCATAGTTCTGTATCTTTAATACTGCCATAAAATGTCTGATATTTTTCAACTACCTCCGTGAACTCTGTATTTCATAGGGTTCTATCAGCTACTAAAATTAAGCAGGTAATTCCTATGGCAGTATTTTCTTTTACTCAGAATATATTTTCATTTCAAATATATGTAAAATTTCTCACAAAGTGAGAAACCACTTAGTTTGAAAAGAAACTTATTTAAATCTTAACATTCAGTAAAATAAACACATATTAGATTGACTTTGAATATAAATCATTCATTGAAGTAAATGAGGTAATTGCTAATGTATTTGAAAATTTTTTTTTCAGATTACAAGATAAATGGTACAAATCAAACTCTATAACATATCTGTTAGAGATTTGGCGAACTCCATTGGAAAACCAGGTCTGTTAACTAGGGAACTCCTTAGTCAGACAAACAGAGAGAATAAGATATGCCATGGATCAGGCCCTCATTTTTATTACTTTCTTGATAACAATGCCTATCTTGTTTATTGAGGAATGCTTCTTCCACCAGAGACACACTTCTGACTTTACAACCCTACACAGTGAAGAGGCAGTTGGAAGGAGGCTGGGAAAGGACCCATCTGAAAAAAAAATCCATTCTTATAAAGCTATTATTTAAACATATGGACTGGGAATGAAATATTTTCTGCTCTGAAAATCTTTTTTTAATACTGACTTGCCAATATGTCTGACAATGATGAAGAAAGATAAGTAATCTTCTAATTTTACAAATAATAATGTGAAGAATATATATTCTGAGAAGTTATATCCCATGATCTCACCCGTACTTGATTTAAAATATAAGTACTCTCAATAAAACTGCTTTGTTTAAATTTTAAACGTGAAACTTAAATCATATTTACTGTATTGCTCTCTTTCTTGCATTTTTACATGACTTCCATAAATACTTATAAAAAAAATTCCCCATTCTTGAGACCATCTTACATTGAAGTTCTGAGGTTAGTCTGTAACCTTTAAAATAGCTAAAACGTAGTAACCCTGAAATTACAAACAAAAAGTTATCATTTTACAGTATATAACTAATTTATTTTTTTAAAAAAATATTCTGGATTGTTTCCATACAAGTAATCAAGTGTTATTTCTTCCAAGTGAAACTCCTTGAAAAGACTAGAAGACGACAGCATGTATTGCTTCTTACAAAGCGTCTCGCACACATGCCCTCAAGCCGGCACCTCCACGATCTCGAAGTAGTCGTTGGGCAGGATAACATAGCCCCGCTCAGGCGCGTCATCCTTCTCCCGCTGGAAGTGCACCACCTCCTTCAGCTTCTCCAGCTGCCGCTCCTGCCTTCGGCACCGCTGCTGCGCAGTCTTGAGCTTCTTCCTGAGTTTCTCAACTTGCTGTTCCAATTGATGGATCCTTTTTCTCTGGTGCATTGTATCCTCTACAGTGTAGTTGTGGTCACAGAAAACAGAGAGATTATCAGGGGTCTGAAGAGGAGGCATTAGCAATCCAATAGCAGCATCCACCTGGGACCCAGGAGGTGTTAGAGGTGGTGGGGGAAGCTGTTCTTGGTGCTCCAGCAGTTCTTCCTTCTGAAATAGTCAGATAGAGTACATTTAAATTAAAAAGAACAAGCTTTTAAACACGTATTTGAGAAATTTAATTAGGCTTTGTGACTCCTTAGTATAGATAGATTTCAAATGAGAAAATAGTTATGCCAGTATAATTATACTTTTCTATCTGAAGTAGAGAGAGTGAGACAAGAAACAGAATGAGTAATAAGATTTAATTAGATACTGAGCACTGAAAACTGAAGGGAATAGGGACTGAAGCAATAGTGGATGGGGTGTTCATCTTGCATGTAGCTGATCTGGTTTGCTCCCTGGCAACCTATATGGTACCGAGCTCCACCAGGAATGATCCCTGAGTACACAACACCCCTGATGTGGCTGAAAAAAACAAAACAATAACAAAACCCAGAGAGGAATAACATTTTACAAATAAAACTTTGACCGATAAAGAAAGAAACCGATAAAGCAGAAAATAGGCCCAAGTAGCACACCAGGTCCTTTGACCCCTGCACTGAACCACTGATCTGACTAATAACTAGTCAAGAACATGGAGGCAAGGCCACCAGCCCTTATAAGAAGAAAAGAAAAATACATCAACATACAAGGGGTACAGATGACCTTAAATCAAAAACCACCTTGAATTTCTTAACCAATAAACTGCATTTGTACTTTTAAAAACTATGCCACAATTAACAGTAGCTGTTCACAAGTTGTGGTTAATATTTAACACCATTCAAAAATTTTCAAAGATATTATTTTCATAGGAAACCACTCAGTATTTGAAGGTGCTCATTACCTTGTCATGTGGTTCAGTACAGAGAAATATTGTGGGCACAGCATTCTCCTTTAGTAACTTGTTGTTGCACTCTCTCTTAAAGCAGTCTGGAGTAAAGTGTTCTGAACAGATACTGCTGTACTTGGTTGGCTTAAAGTTTTTTCTTCTGACAGCTGCCTCCCATTGTTTACAAAGACTAGGTCGAGTAAGAGGAAACCTAAGAAGAAGACATAATTCAATTTTTTGACCTTATTTTTCAAACTTTTTGGAGTAGGAAAGAACTACCTTACACTGGTGCCAATTCTGTGGTTAACCAAGGATAAAGGTTGGTTAAAACAACAGGTGGGGATGGAGTTCAGTGGTCCAGAGCTCCATATGCAGGAGACCCTGAATTTGATCTCATGCACCAAAACAAACAATTAAAAGTCTGTTTAAAAGTTTAAAAACAAAATAGTACCTCTACTCTATCTTAATCATCTTATTTACTCATATTTAACGTCTGATGTTTAAGACACAAAGTTTCAAGTACACAAATATGAAGTGTATTTTTTTTCTAGTGATGTTGTATACCATGCTAAGAAATTTTATACAGGGCTGGAGTAATGGGTAAGTCACCTGATTTGCAAGTGACCGACACCCCCACCAGGAATCACTGCTGAGTGCAGAGCCATGAATGTGCTCTGAGCATCACCAGGTATGACCTTTCCCCAAGACAGCCTCCTTCCCCACTCCAATTAAAAAAAAAAAAGCAATTTTATTTATCTGGGTAGTGAGAAGTTGAAGCTTCTAGTTCTCCTATGATGTCTGAAAAGTATGACAATCTGGGCAGGACAGAGAGTTCAGAGTGTGCAAGTAGAGGCCCCAGGTTTGATCCATGGTACTGCATGTCCCTACCTCCTCCCATCACCAGGAGACCAGCACTGAATCACTGAGCAGCATGGCCAAGCCAAGTAGGTGTGGCCCCCAGGCCTTCAAAGCACTGCACTTGGAGCAAATTTTTAAAAATATATCAATAAAATACAATCAAATTATAATAAAAATTAAGTATTGGGGTTGGAGTGATAGCACAGTGGGTAGGGTGTTTGTCTTGCACACGGCTGACCCGGATTTGATTCTCAGCATCCCACATGGTCCCCCGAGCAAAGCCAGGAGTGATTCCTGAGTGCAGAGCCATGAGCTAAACCCTGTGCATCATTGGGTATGAATGACCCATAAAGAAAAAAAAAAGCATTATTTTTATTTATCACTTTATAAGCTTGAATAGCTTGATTAGTCTCAGATAAGGGGAACTGTAAGAGTTTAAATATATTGTGATTTTATTTTCTAGGTCAAGGGTTTGGTCAACTGGGGAATTGGGGAAAAGGTAAAGATATGTTTAGCTCTATGTTGCATACTTTCTCTTCCATATAAGGTATGTTAGAGCCTCACAGATGTTACATGAGGGTCTCAATAACACTCCATTTCAGGTTACCAGTAGAGCTGTATCCACAAGCCCCAAGTAGGAGTCGGGCAGAGGAGCTCTGTTAGATCCCTATTGGAAATGGCATCAAGAAGTACAGCCTATTACAGCAGTCACTGATGTAATAACTCAGTACCTAGCACTGAAGGACTACATATATTCAGATTTGAGGTTCTGTCAAAATCCTTCTCATTTCCTGCCCCCAAAATGTTCTTTCATAAAACATAAGGCTTTAAAAGTAGGTTAGCCCTTTTGATTCACTCCACAGCAGACACTACTTCTGTCACCCGAGAGTCATACTTAGTTTTATATTTTTAGATTCTCTTTGGATGTTATTAGAAATATGGGTTTTGTTATCAAGTCATCTCTCCTGCCCTACTTCTATTCTACTCTTTATAAGAACTGAATCCTGAAATGCTAAGTGTTCTAGTTCCTTCTCCATGGCAGAAATATCCACATTCTCAAGATCACTCTGTGCTTCAGAAACTCTATTTCTGTAAGTTCCTTATGTAATATGTCAATTATAGAATAATGTATCTACATCTCCTGTTAAAAGTAAATGGTGTCCACCGAAGAAATCACCACTATCAACAACAAAACCACACCAACCCACTCTCAAAATCTGAAGAAACCATTCTTTCATGATTATTTAGTATTTGCATAACGTATCACTGGTTCTGATTTCTTGATCGTCCATTTATTATAGTTGGGAATTCTTGAAAATAGAATCTAATGTAAGTATTTAAAATATTTGTAAATTCTTTATTTCTTGAACCAAAACGCCAGTGTGTTCTATTTTGCAGAAATCTGATTATCTTTAAGCAACTTCCACTTGCAATTTCTTCTCCGATCTTCAGGAAAACATTTTTCCCCCCTCGAGAACCTTTTGAGGGCTAGAGACACCACATCTGCCTCACATGCCACCTCCACTAGCACCTCTGGGAGAAACAGCCTCGGCCCCGCCCGCACCTCGTACAGGTCCCGCCCCTCTCCTAGAGACCCCGCCCGCCTTCTTGGCCCCGCCCCGCCCCGGTCTCGCGCGCACGCGCGCCCGGCTCCGCCCCTGAGCCCAACCGGCCGCGCGCCCCGGCCCCAGTAGGCACCGGTCCCGGCAGGGGAGCGGGGTACTTACTTGTGGAAAGACACGGGCTTATCCTTATCGTATCGGTTCTTGCAGCCATAGGCGGAACAGGACTGCACCATCCTTCCGGTCCTCAGTCGCTTCCCTTCTGCCGCCCCTGCAGGCAGGTGAAGCTACAATCAGTACCGCTGCGTCCCTCTTTGACACCTTCAGCTGTTCGGTAGCTTTGGTCGACAGTCACAGTGATGGTGGCCTCCCTCGGGGGTGACTAAGATGCCCGTTTTGTTGTTTGCATTAGCAGAAAGACCACAGCCATCGCCCATCTCCCGTCTCCAAGATGGCGGCGGCAGCTTCAAACTCACCTCTCGCGAGGAGTGAGTGTGAGTGTCTCATTAGCCCTGGGGTCAGAGGTGACGTTCCCTGGGAAGCAGGCTATTGGCTGGTGCTGTAGCGCGGCGGGAAGAGGCGGGACCTCTGAGCTTCCGGAGGGGAGAGAGTCCCTGGGCGAGCGGCGCGGGATCTAGCCGTCGGCCGCGGGTCGTGTACCCTTAGTTTTGTTCGTCTTGGTATGGGGCCCGCCGGTCTCCAGGGGTCACTGCCCCTGGCCGTGCACGCGGGCGCCGTGCGGGACGGTGTGGGACGCGGGGCTGGAGCCGGCCGGGCCATGCTCTGTGGCGGCTGGGCCGAGGGGACAGCCGCGGGCTCCGTAGGTGACCGCGCCCCTTCCCTAGCAGGGCCCGCCACAGGTGAGATTCGAGGACCCACGCTGGGTCAGGTGCCGTGCTGGGAATCGCCGACTCCCGTAGGTTTCGTCTTTTCCTTTTGAAAATGTTTTTGGGCCACAGCCGCAGTACCAGGGATGGAGCCCAGAGAGGCCAAGCCACAGAGAGAGATGCTGCCTT
The DNA here is from genome assembly GCF_027595985.1 of Sorex araneus. NCBI lineage: Eukaryota > Metazoa > Chordata > Mammalia > Eulipotyphla > Soricidae > Sorex > Sorex araneus. The sequence continues at coordinate 333,851,929 of NC_073302.1, read as the reverse complement.
GTTGCCGAGCGCCCTTCAGTGTCTAAGGGCTATGATCCCTCTCGTTGTTGTCCTCTTGCCAAGTGCCCGTCACTGTTCGGGGCTGTGATGCTTCCGGCCCTGACCCCCCCTTGCTGTGGGTTCCAGTTTGCTAAAGGCTCTACCCTTCCCGCACTTGACACTGTTGCTTGATGTCAGATGTCTTGTGCAAAAATGTCTGCTTTCTGTATTACCTGTTCAAGTTGTGTATGTCATAAAGCAAGGGGCATAGCGCCCGTCCTCCACTCATCCCTGGTAACCAGCGTATTTGACAGACGACGTTCAGGGCTCTTCCCAAGGCCAGCTCCTAACTCCAGCCCTCTTGCCCACCCCCGCTGCCCCGGGTGGCCACCTTTGTTGACAAGGTCCTCCTGAGGACCTGAGCTCCGATGGGCTGTAGTAGCCCTTGGTCGGAAGGGCTTTCCCTGACTTCTAGATATGGCCTGTTCTAGACTAGCACACATCCAAAAGAACAAAAGCAACCACTGTTGGAGAGGATGTAGGGAGAAAGGGAGCTTTCTACACTGCTGGTGGGAATGCCGACTAGTTCAGCCCTTTTGGAAAACAATATGGACGATTCTCAAAAAACTAGAGGTTGAGCTCCCATTTGACCCAGCAATACCACTGCTAGGAATATATCCCAGAGGAGCAAAAAAGTATAGTCGAAATGACATCTGCACCTGTATGTTCATTGCAGCACTGTTTACAATAGCCAGAATCTGGAAAGAACCCGAGTGCCCTAGAACAGATGACTGGTTGAAGAAACTTTGGTACATCTATACAATAGAATACTATGCAGCTGTTAGAAAAAAATGAGGTCATGAAGTTTGCATATAAGTGGATCAGCATGGAAAGTGTCATGCTAAGTGAAATGAGTCAGAAAGAGAGAGACACATAGAAAGATTGCACTAATCTGTGGAATATAGAATAACAGACTAGGAGTCTAACACCCAAGAATAGTAGAAATAAGTACTAGGAGGTTGACTCCATGGCTTGGAGGCTGTTCTCTCATTCTGGGCAACTCAGAGAAGGGAACACCAAGTAAAATGTGGTCGAAGGTCATGCAGGGGAGGGGTGACGCATGCTGAATGTAGACTAGAGACTGAACACAATGGCCGCTCAACACCTTTATTGCAAACCACAACATCTAATCAGAGAGAGAACGAAAGGGAATACCCTGCCATAGTGGCAGTTTGGGGTGGGGGGAGATGGGACTGGGGAAGGTGGGAGGGACGCTGGGTTTACTGGTGGTGGAGAATGGGCACTGGTGAAGGGATGGGTTCTCGAACTTTGTATGGGGGAAACATGAGCACAAAAATGTATAAATCTGTAACTACCCTCATGGTGATTCACTAAAAATTAAAAAAATAATAATAAAATAAAGAGGATCTGAAAAAAAAAAAAAGAGAGAGACATGGCCTGTTCTCTCCTGGCAAGACCTAGACTTGACCAGTCAGGGCCCCTGCTGGGGTATCTGTAGACTGTGTTCCTCACTGGAACTGAGGCCCATTTCTCACTTAGCCTTAGCCCCAGTGTGTGTGTGTGCCTTCTGTAGCTGGGAAACGGTGTGGCTCATTAGGCCCAGAAACCAGGGGTCCTGCTAGTTTAAGGTATTCAGAGACCCAGTGGCTGAGCTGCATGTCTTACATGCAGAAGTCTCAGTTTCCCTCCCTGCACTGAGCACCACTAGGAGTCCCAGGAAATGCTCCCAAACAAATTTCATTTCTGTGTATCTTGGGGGGCCGTGGCAGGCAGTGCTCAGGGCTTACTGTTGACTCTGCACACAGCACTCACTTTTGGCGGGGTCTGGTTGAGTGAGCACCACCTGGCAGTGCTTGGGCTATTCCTGGCTCAGGAGTGACCCTTGGCTGTCCTTAGGGGACCGCCAGTAGTCAAACTAAGAGTTGGCTGCATGCAGTACAAGTGCCTTACCTTCTGTACTGTTTTTCAGTTCCAGCTTGAACATTAAATTGAATATTCAAATAGGATAGTGGTCTGTCTAAAACACAGATGGCCTTTACAGAAAGGAGAGTTCTATCCCCTAGCAAAAGTAAACTAGAACTAGGAGAGGTCGGGATGATTAAGAAGGAGGAAAAGTCAAAAGAAAAAGGAAATGTAAGACAATTCTCAAGAGGTTGGAAATGCAAGTTGCTGAAGCCTGTGCAGATCAGCAGTCTTCAATGTTATCATCAATTTAGAGTGAAAATATTCAGTGGTTATTTAGTTAGATTTTACCCCAGCCAAGTTCTCATCTTTGTTAGCCTCTTTTCTTTTACTCTGTCCTAGATAGCTGTAACATGATGGTGAAATCGATTTTTAAAAAATATTGTTTTCTGCTGCTGAAAGCAGACTATAGATTGAACACAATGGCCACTCAGTACCTCTACTACAAACCACAACACCCAAAAGGAGAGAGAGAACAAAAGGGAATACCTTGCCACAGAGGTGGGGTGGGGTTGGGGGGATGGAGTGGAGGGGGAAGGGATACTGGGATTAACAGTGGTGGAGAATGGGCAGTAGTGGAGGGATGGGTACTCAAGCATTGTATGACTGAAACACAAGCACGAAAATATGTAAATCTGTAACTGTACCCTCAGGGTGATTAACTAATAAAAAATAAATTTAAAAATATTATTGTCTTCTTTCTTCATAATGGTAGATTAACTGGTATGGTGAATTGATCAACTTAAAAAATACACATTACAGCATTATGTTGAATGTTGAATCTTTGTGTAAGTCATTCTCAATGTTCAGCTCTTAATTCAAATTCCATCCTATTCAGCATTTATAGTAGATTAACCACATTAAATGTTTCTTCAAGAACAAAAGCATTTCGGGGCTGGAGCAATAGCACAGCGGGTAAGGCGTTTGTCTTGCACGCGGCCGACCCGGGTTCAAATCCCAGCATCCCATATGGTCCCCTGAGCACCGCCAGGGGTAATTCCTGAGTGCAGAGCCAGGAGTAACCCCTGTGCATCGCCGGGTGTGACCCAAAAAGCAAAAAAAAAAAAAAAAAAAAAAAAAAAAAAAAAAAGAACAAAAGCATTTCTACTTTTTCAAGTTTATCACAGTAAAAATAGAAATGAGAGGTATGATACTAGATGTAATTTATTACAACCATTATATTTAATGCTATTTCAGGAATCCTGAATTGTTAAATAATATCCAAGAAACAGAAAAATATTTTTTAATTTTAGATGTTGCTTTTATTCAGAGAATAATTACTTGACAAACTCTTAAATCATCATCTGTCAATCCTTTGCAACAATGCTTAGGCAGGTAAGACACAAAGCTTTGGGAACCAACAAAGCCCATTTTCCCCTTGTTCCTCTCACACTAATTGTAGTAGCAGACATTTAGAGCAGTTTTTTTTTCTCATTGTTTTCCACAGAGCTCCAAATTTTCTGCTCCTGGGTTGCAACATCGAAAAAGTACAGTATTATTGTTTACAAAAGCCCATATTATTGGCTTTGATTTATATAATTAGGTTAACTGGATTAGAAGTACTACTGTATTTTCAAATACTGATTCACTTTAAATACTGTCAGATTCCTTCTATGCGTGATCAGTTAAGATGACAATAAGCAGGTCTAAAAATCCTGACATGTCAGCATATCCCCTTATTTTAATGAAACTTTAGATCACATAGTGTTTTATTACAAAATTTGGTATAATACACCTCTTCCAATAAAGCTACAAGGATTTTCAAATATTACAATAAAATAAAGAGAAATACAGAATTTGAAGTAGAACACATGCACAGAAAATTATATCCTTTCTAAAAGTGATATTGCTGTTGCCTTGTACCACATTTGTAATTGGTAGGAAGTGTGTTTCTACTCTGTACAAAGTCCTCAGCCCTCCATTAAGTTTTTAAGTTGGTGACTGCAGCTAAAATGGTTTTCTATAAAGCATGCTATTCCAGAAGACATTTGATTACGAAGTACAGACTTAAGAATCATAAGAGCCTGTTGTTACCTTTCTTAACCTCTCCCAGGCATCATCCTCATGTCACAAGACCACCAAAGATTTCTCTCAATCTTCAGCCTAACTGAATCCACTTTAAAAATCCAAGTAAATTTAATAACAAGCACTTCAGTCACCTAATTTGTGTGTGGTTTTGGACAAAAAAAAACACTTTTGGGGGGCAGGGGGGCCACACTCTGCATTATCAAGGCTTATTCCTTGCTCTGTGCTCAGGAATCACTCCTGGTTGGCTCAAGGGACCTTATAGGGTGCAAGGCAAGTGCCCTACCTGCTGTACTATTTCTCTGGCCTCCCACAGACAAAAACATTTTTTATCTATAAAACATAAGAATGTCATTTATTAAAATGGTGAGACCCTACGACCTTTTTTTTTTTTTTTTTTGCTTTTTGGGTCATATGTCCAGCAATTCTTAGGGGTTACTCCTGGCTCTGCATTCAGGAATTACTCCTGGCAGTGCTTGGAGACCATATGGGATGCTGGGGATTGAACTCGGGTCAGCCACGTGCAAGGCAAATGCCCTACCCACTATACTATCGCTCTGGCCCCTAACCCTACCTTTTTCACAATGTTGTCTTGAGAACTAAAAAAAAATCAAGAAACTGCTTTTATTATAATTGTTATGATTTAGCATTATTGTTTTCCCCCACACCAACAGCTTTATCCTAGATCCAATTTAGAAAACATGGTAATCAGTCTATATCATCTCATTACTTAAGTTAATCTGATAACTAGTGTTGTTGGTTTTTTCCTCCCCAACTGTACAAGTGAGACTCCCTAATACACAAATGGATAGTAGGACTATTCATGACTGCAGGTGACAGAACTAACACTGGGCCGGGGCAAACTTGCTGGCCAGTTCACTAATGAACAATACCAGTAGAGAGAACTGGGTTTCATAATACTGACCGTTTTGAGTCTTTTCAAACAAATCACATAAGATATATATATATATATATATGTATATATATGTATGTATATATATATACTTAATGCTCTAACCATCTAAAAACCAACTTAACTTTCCAGTTGAATCACCTCATGCAACATTTTCTCAGCAGAAGACCTGAATAAACGAGGATTTATGCCACCCTTTAGGGACAGTTGCAACTAAGTGTGCCAACAAGAGAAAACCAACCATATTTGCCCACTTGTTGGGACAGCTCACCAGTCATTTTTCTTGTCAGAATTAAATAATAGTGTTCCTAGTTTCCTCCCAATACTTGTGATGCTCAAAATCATGAAGATCTATTTTCCTCCAATATGCATGAAACTATGATGTGTTTGCAATATTACCCAGGTTCCTAAAATTTCCCTTTTACCAATTTATTATTCTCATAAAAGACCAAGCTCTAAACATCAAATATGCTGACTTGAAATGTAATATCCATTGATGAGAATTTTTTCTGTAAACCGAAAGGTGAAACCAGATTAAAAAGTTCAAGTTTCTCTCAATTTCATCCGGAAAGAATATCAGAAAAAAAGCAGAACTGTTCTGAATGAATAAAACTACACTAAAATACTTTACCTCAATATTGTATAAGGCTTTATTGTCAAAATATTTAAATGAATGTTATAGCAATATATATTATCATATAGGTTGATACCCAAAGGAAGAAAAATGGCAAGATATATATCCTTACTATCTTAGTATGCATCCAATTAATATGAGAGAATTTGGGGAAAATAAAATTATATAAAATTATATAAAATTTTAGGACTGGAGAGATGGAACAGTACGTGGGGTGCTTGCTTTGCCCACTACTGACCAGGTTTGATCCCTGGAATCCTGTGCCCTGCCAGGAGTGATTCCTGAATGCACAGCCAGGAATAACCCAAGCATTGCTAGATGTGGCCCAACCCTACCCCACAAAATTCAAAAAATAAAATTAATTTCACATTTCCCCCAGAGATTTTACAGACAACACAGAATCAAGATACAGTTGTAAGTAATTACAGTTCTAACCTTAATAATAGAACCTGCAACATGTAAAAATTCCAGTCATATGTTATCCAGGCATTTGTCAAGTGATAATCAAGTTTTTGTCATATTGTGGTTTTAGGCTCATAGGATAGTCATGAAATGCTGCTGTGGGTCTTTAGTTTTACATATTCAAATATTTTAGTAAATTGTTTGTTCATCTGTTTAGTCTCTGTGTTATCACTTCTCGGTACATAATAGAGATGTAGATTAGCAACAAAAAGATGACAAAGAAATCATCTAGAAATCCTAAGATTCCAAACAAGGCTTCAGGTACAAAATCTAGAGGTGATATAAGATAGAAAAAAGCTCCCATTAAACAAAGTATTATCCTGATACGAAACATCCAGAAAAGGCCCCCGACTGAAAACATTTCCCTGAATGCATGCCTCAGCAAAGTGGGTAGATCCATAATTCTTTCCAGAATCTGGTAGGGGAAAGAACAAATATTATGACTTGTCAAGTAATCAGACTTTACAAAATACAATTTTCTTACAAGATACAGATAAATATAGTTAACGATAATTAAAGAGTTTTGCACATTGTAGATTTTCTAGTAGGCAATTTATTTTAAAGATAGTTTTTGAGGGGGCTGGAAAGATAGAGAGGGCAGAGTGCTTGCCCTGTACACAGCCCACCTGTGTCAATTCCCACACCATATGGTCACGAATCACACCGGGAGAGATCCCTGAGCACAGAGCCAGGAGTAAGTCCTGTAAACTGATAAGTGTGCTCCAAAAATTAAAACAAGAAAAAGTTACTGGGTGCTCATAAAATAGGTCTAACAGCAGATAACAACTAAAAGATAAAAAATCTTGAAAGATATAATATAGAGATATTTAGCAGTAATGATATTGTAGCACTATCATCCCGTTGTTCATCTATTTGCTTGAGCGGGCAGCAGTAACGTCTCCATTGTGAGACTTGTTACGTTTTTTGGCATATCGAATACACCATGGGTAGCTTGCTAGGCTCTGCCATGCGGGTGGGATACTCTTGGTAGCTTGGGATACTCTCCGAGGGGGATGGAGGAATCGAACCTGGGTCGGCTGCGTGCAAGGCAAACACCCTACCTGCTGTGCTATCGCTATACTTTAAAATATAGCAATATATTTAATCTATACTTAAACATGGACTGGAGCTATAGCACAGCAGGTAGGGTGTTTGCCTTGCACGAAACTGACCCGGGTTCAATTCCTCCGCCCCTCTGGAGAGCCCCCAGCAAGCTATCAAGAATATCTCGCCCACGCTGCAGAGCCTGGCAAGCTACCTGTGGTGTATTCGATATGTCCAAAAAGAGTAACAAGTCTCATAATGGAGACGTTACTGGTGCCCGCTCAAGCAAATCGATGAGCAACGGGATGACAGTGATAGAGTGATACTTAAGCATACAGTAATGCCAAACTTAAGTACTGATATTTTAAGTTAGTCAAAATACGAATCTAGTGTGCCAGGAGCTGAGTCTGAGACAGCCTTAAAGTTAGTCCTTCCAGGACCAGAGATGTAGCTCAGTGGGAACAGATTTCATTTTGCAAAATGGGGACCTGAGTTTTTCCCAGACCTCCAGTTAAGTCAGACGATCTGGGTTTGAATTAAAAGCTACTTATTAGGTGACCTCAGAGAAAGTATTTTAAGATACTAGAAAACATTTTTTCTCTATAGTCATATATTATATAAATTTATATTTTAATTTTATTTTATAAAGATGATGCACTATAAATATATATTTTAAACATTAAAGTATGGGTGGAGAAATTTTTTTGCCAAAGGCTAACTGGATATTTATAATACATTCACAGGCCACACAATTCACACAGAGGAGCTACCAGCAGCTAATGAGACACCCAAGTGACTGTTTCATCATGTACAAAGGCCAGACCTCATGATTTAGCAGGCCTAATGTGGCCCACGGGCCAGATGTTCCCCACCCCTGATTTAAAGCACACAGTGCAACAGATTTTAGTATATTCACAGAGTTGTACCTCCCACACTACAAACTGACTTTGAGAACATTCCTGTATTTCTAAAAAAGCAGTTCCTGGTTGGAGTCAGAGTGGCAAGGTTCAGGTTCTTGCCCCATATTGAGAGTGGGTGCTACATATGGCTCCCTGAGTATCAACCCCCACTACCCCTGACTAACCCAAACATCAATTTTGATGGCTTTGACAATCTAAGAATAGCACTCTGATAGGATGTTTATCTTGATTAGCTTGAGTTTAAGCAAATTACTAATTGCCAGAGTTTGGGTATGCCTTTCTAAAAATGTATATATACATCACTCGCCTTTATAAATGAGCATAGCTTTCACAGATAAAATTTAACAAATTATATTATTTTTTAACTGAAGGATGTGGAGAAATTGGAATCCTAGTACACTGTTGGTGAGAATGCATAGTCCCTATGTACTATTTTGGCAGTTCCTTAAAATGTTAAACATAAGAGTTACCTAATAATTCCGCAACTACAAGAGTAATGAAACACATTCACACAAATACCAGTACATGAATATTCACTGTAGCATTATATACAATAGCCAAAAAGTAAGAACAATTCAAATGTCCATTAGTTGATGAATGAATAAAATGTGTATTTTTTTATCTTAAAAAGCAACACAGAAACTGAGATGTTATAATGTAATTGAACCTTAAAATCATTATCCTAAGTGAATTATGCTAGATACAAAAGGTGTTATTACATGATCCCAGTTTAATAAAATGATGAAATAACCAATGTATAGCAACAGAAAACTGATCAGCTGTTGTTAAAGTGTCAGGATCGTGGAAGGAAAAGAAAATTGGAAGGGACTGCTAAAGCTTTTTGGGTGATGAGAGTATCTAAAAATATCTAAAAAATTTTTTTCTTCTGGCTACACCTGGTGGTGCTCAAGGTTATTCCGGGTGCTTCGGGGGTGGGGGGGAGTCACTTCCAGTGGTGCCTGGATTTATCCTGAACCTTCTCCAAACCACTTAACTATTTCTCTGGAGCTCTAAAGGTAGATTATGGTAAAAATTATATTTGCTAAAAAAAATACTAAACACTTTGTACTTTGCTTTGCCACACCCAGCAGTACTCAGAGCTTCTCCTTGCTCTGTGCTCAAGGATCACTCCTGGTGGTGCTCAGGGATGGTACCAGAGATCGAACCTAGGTCAGCTGGGTGCAAGATGAGTACCTTACCTACTGGACTACCTCTCTGGTCATAAACTTTGCACTTCTTACCATGTCAGTTACATCCAAATAAAACTATTAAAAAAGAGAACACCGGTCACCTATTCAGCCTTGAGCAAGTCAGTTTATAACTGGTTCCATGATGGTTGTTGATGGTTGTTCCATGATGGTTGTTAGCTGACTATGTGATCTATAATATAATGTACTTCTCAACACCATTTTGATATCAGAAGTTGGCAGTGACAAGAAAAACTAACCAGAGGACTTCCTGTGGTCATTTTATTACCCACAGTTCACTTTTAACAATATAGTATCATAAAGTCAACTCTAGGTCGGTATTATACAGTGCTTACTGAAAGGGAGATGGAGACAAAAAGGAATTATTAAGTTATGTGAAGAGAAAAAAATTTATTTTTTGGTAGAGGGCCCTGGGCAGAGACCTAGGCCCTACGCAAACAGGATGAGAACGCTATTAGGGTATCCCAAAGAGGAATCGAAAGAGCTATGCTAAGAGTATCACGTCTCACTCAAGTGAGAGAAGGAATCCTGAGTTCTGACCTCCATTGACAGTCAAGAATCAGGGACTCTGTCTCGTTTGCCAAGGCATCAAAAATCAGATGGGCCGGTCATGTAATATGATTCAGAGATGACCACTGGACTACAGCTGTTACCGACTGGATTCCACAGGACGGCAGAAGGCCTCGTGGCCGCCCACCAACTAGATGGTCAGATTTCTTCGTCAAATCCCTGAATGAACGATTTGAGACTCTCCCTGTGCCTGGAGCAAGCAGATATCATTGGGCTGCACTAGCACGCGGCAGAGACAAATGGAGACGCTACTAGCACCCACTTGAGCAAATAGAAGATCAACGGGATGACAAGAGACAAGTTGGTGCAGGGGAAATGTTTTCCAAGAGATGCTCCGGAGGGCCCTCTATCCCTCCTCGTTAACTCACCCAATGGGGCCTGTGGCTCAGTGCCAGGGTTACCCAGGTTACTCTGGCAGTGCTCAGGGCCTTCCAGGGCCACACCTACTGGTACGAAGATGATACGGGTGCCAGACATCAAACCAGGATTGGCTGAATGGAAGGCCTGTGCCAAGCCCCTGTTCCCATCTCTCTAGTCCCATTAAGAGTTTTTAAAACCCCACCAGAAAAACTCTTGTAACTCCTCTGGAAAACTTGTCACAAAAATAGTCTTCTTACAATCACTCTTGATGTTAGTTTTCTAAACTGTCATGGTAGAAACTTGTATATAAAGCAAAACAGTTATAGAACTTTCACAAAATTGTGGTAAATTAAATATTAGATATTTAACCCTGGTAATATTCTAATGGACAGTCAGTATGTCTCTGGAATACTTTTCAAAAACTGCCAGGAACAGAAAAGGCTCTCAGATAACTGGATGATGATAGTGAATGAAAAGTTTTCTTGTTGTTAAACATCGAGAAAATTTATCCAATATTATCTAGAACAATAGAAACTATGCTCTAAAAGTTATAAGATTTTGTGGAATAAGGAATATATATACAAGAAAGCACATGAGCACAGGTGTTTAATACTGAGACATTAAACCAAAATAATTAAACAAAAAAATCTACAGTTTGGAAAATATGTCTTGGTTTTCTATATTCACGTGTACTAAGTATATTTCAGCTTTTGCAGTACATATTCAAAAACTTCTTGGATTCTTCATTAGATTTTGAGAAAACACCTGAGTTAAAAATGTTTTTAAAAAGTTTTAAACAAGGGGCTGGAGTGATAGCACAGTGGGTAGGGCGTTTGCCTTACACACAGCCGACCCGGGTTCGATTCCCAGCATCCCATATGGTCCCCCAAGCACCACCAGGAGAGATTCTTGAATGCAGAGCCAGGAGTCACCCCTGTGCATCGCCGGGTGTGACCCAAAGAGCAAAAAAAAAAAAAAAAAAAGTTTTAAATCAAATGGCCCTTTGGCAGGGGTTGGGAAGAAGGGTCTGTAGAATTATAGAATTAATGTGTCCTCTGAAAATAGAATACTTTAAGCACTGGAGAGGTAGTAACAAATTAAGGCACTTAACAAACCCAGGTCAGTTCCCAGCACTGCCAGGGAATTTTTATGACTGTATGGTCCAGGGACCACCACCAGGAATGATCCCTGAGCACAGATTCTCACCCTCCACAAACCCCCAAAGGAGAGCAATTTTAGATGTAAAGATTCTCAATATAGGGGCTGGAGCGATAGCACAGTGAGTAGGGTGTTTGCCTTGCACGTGGCCGACCCGGGTTGGATTCCCAGCATCCCATATGATCCCTGCGCACCGCCAGGGGTGATTCCTGAGTGCAGAGTCAGGAGTTACCCTGTGCATCGCCAGGTGTGACCCAAAAAGAAAAAAAAAATGCTCAATATAACTGAACTAGGTATTACAACTTAGAAATCACCTAATACCTGTTACAAGAGTTTATAAAACAGACAAGAGATGGGCTTATATGCTACTCAGCAATAGAGCACTTATCTTGCACGTGTGAGGCTCTAGTTTGATCCGTAACACCACAAAAAAAAATTTACCTAAGTCATTAGAATGTTTTCTTAAAAAAGTAAAAAATATTTACATAATATTGACATTAAAATATTTATATATGCATTTAGTTAGTATGTAGGGAGATAGCTCAATGGGCTGGACAGCGTGCTGTGTATGAGGGAGCCCCAGGTTCAAATCCCTGGCATCAGATGATCTCCCAAGCACTGTTAATTGCAGCCAAAACTAGAGGGAAAAAAAACAAGAAGTGTTAGTAAGGATGAGGAGAAAAGGTAATCTGCTATTGGTGGAAGTGTATACTGGTGCATCTTTTGGAGAACAGTACAGAGAGTTCCTTAAAAAAATTTAAGTGTCGTAGGATTCAGTAATTCCACTTTGGGGGTCTTTAAAGGAAACAATAACACAAACTCAAAAAGATATCTGCACCTTCATTTTCATTACAACATTATTCATAATAAACAAGACATGGGAGCAATCAGTGTATCCACTGATGAATTAAAAACTATTGCATATATTTAATAAATATTTTCAACAATAAAAAGAAGAAAATTTTGTCATTTGAAAGTGCATGGATGGATCTTGAGAGCATTCTATTAAGCGAAGTAAGTCAAAGAACTTCAAAATACTATATATATAGTCTTACTACATAATTTTATATGTGGAATCTTAAAAAATATGTATCAGATAGACAACAAACTGATTGCTCCCAGATATGGGGTAGTGGAAGCTGGTGAAATGGATAGAAGTAATAAAGGAAAAAAAATTCCAATTACAAGTCCTGAAGATGTAATACAATATAATGACAAGATTTTAGAATACCATATTATTTATGTGAAAATTACTTAGAGAGTAATACATAAATTTCATTGTTCAGGGATCACTCCTGGTGGGGTTAGAGGACCATATAGGTGTCAAGGATTGGTTGGCCATGTGCGTGCAAGACTTTACCTCCTGTCCTATCTCTCCACTAACTATTGGTGTACAATAGTTGACAAATGTACACCAAATGGATGTTGACAAATTTGTATATATTATGATCATTTCACAATAAATACAAATGTTAGTTATGTCATATACCTGAAATTAATATATACATACCAGTTATATATCAAATAAAAATTAGAATGCTTTGAATAGCTGACCATCAGAGTGCTCCAAACATGCTAATTAAGGGAACATTAAAAATCAAGGGCCTAGGGAGACAGAGTAAAACACAACCATCAAACTCTCCCAAAAGTTCTCAGCTGTGGGATATGCACAATAGCACAGTGGAGGGTCGTTTCACATGGCTGACCTGATTTTGATCCCTGGTACCACACATGGTCCTTGTGTCCTGCCAGGAGCGACTCCTGAGTAAGCTTACTGCTCAGGAGTAAGCCCTGAGCACTACCGGGTATGGCCCCCAAACCCAAAACCAACAAACAACCCCGTGCCCCTCCTTCCCTTCCCCCCCACCCCCCGCAGGCAAAAACAAAGGAGCCAGAGATAACAAATGGGCAGGTTCTTGCCTTGAATGCAGCTGACCTGGGTTCCACTCTAGGCACCCCATTTGATACCCTGAGCCTGCCAGGAGTGATCACTGAGCACAGAGCCAGAGTAAACACTTTACACTGCTGAGTGTAGCCAAAAAAAGAGTTCTCAGTTGTAATTTTTCTCATAAGACAAACACTACTTTAGAATTATATAGGAGTTGATAACTTGACATTTCCTATGGCTTTTTTTGCTTATTACTTTCATAAACATCTTGAAAACTTGTCTTTGGGAAAACTAACTCTTCCTGAAAGTGATAGGAATGAAGAAGGTAAAAAAAACTTTACTCAGCACACAATGGGATTTTTCATAGTCAAATAATATTCATCAATAAATACCTTTACAAAAGAGAAGAATCATTATATTCTCAACATTACCTGCTGTAACATTACTTACAGATCTAGGCTGACCTGAGAATCTCCGGTTATAATCATTAATATCTTGATGCAGTGGCAAAACATCCTGAGACTGGTCATTTTCACCAAATATTGGTAGTAGTAAGGTTACCTGTTACAGAAAACAAAAAAAAGTGCCTTTCTGCTGCCATTAGTTTATTTTGTTATTTAATAGAATGACAGAAGACAGAGTTTACATTTTATTTCTTTATTAAAGCAACAGAAAGTGAGAAAGAATAGGAAATAATAATTTTAAAATAAACATTTTTACTTCATAATAAAATCCAATAAAAATGCAATTTTAAATTCCTTTAAAAAACGAATACCTTACCCCAACACTAGTTCTAATATTTTTAGTTCACATTAGGGATAAAGTTTGTTGTTCTCTGTCTAGGCCAACAAATATTTGAAGATACAAGAATCATGAAAACATCTGGAAGCCAAGTGTATAAAAATATAAACCTATTATTTTGAGAGAGATATAACTTCTGTATTAACATCATGATTCCTAGGCTAGAGAGGCAGTACCATAGTTAAAATGCCCACCTTGCACACAACCTTCTCCAGTTTGATCCTTGGCAGCTATTCCCGAGGATAGCCCTCTCCCCAAATGAGGTTTTTAAAAAATCATGATTACTTGTCCCTACTGGCATTTAAAATATCTATGAATGTTACCTGTCATAACAGAGATTACTGCAGGGACTAGTTCTGAAGCACCAATTTCTATTAATGATCAAAATGGGTAATTTGGGGGGCTGGAGTGATAGCACAGTGGGTAGGACGTTTGCCTTGCACGCGGCTGACCCGGGTTCAATTCCCAGCATCCCATATGGTCCCCTGAGAACTACCAGGAGTAATTTCTGAGTGCAGAGCCAGGAATAACTCCTGTGCATCGCCAGTTGTGAACCAAAAAGAAAAGAAAAAAAAAAAGGGTAATTTGGGGAGGTAGGGTTAAGGGGAGGAAATCTAAGTCTGCATATATGTGAGGCATGCCCCTCACTATGCTACATCCCTGGCTTCTAAAAAGATAATTCTTAATACTGTTACATACTGTGATGTCCACTTGTAAATGTTCAGGACCACATTAAGGTAATGTGAAAATAGAGTACCTTGTAAAAGAAAAAATACAGCAACTTTTATAGAAAATGGCCACTGATAACTCTTCAGTAAGAAAAGCAGAAAAGGAAAAGTAACTGATTTGGGTTGAAATTGTCTAGCTCAGAGATTCCCAAACTTATCTGGCCTGCTGCCCCCTTGGAATTTACCTTCTTTAAGCAAACAAGAAAGTGCCCCCTGTTGTTGCTGACACCCTGTATTGGCTCCAGTCTCCCTCTCCCACAACAGCCATGTGATAAAAAGTCAAATGTGAAAGAAACAGAATTTGGAAATATAGGAAGCAGGAAAGAAAGAAGATCTGAAATTCCCTTTCAATATCAAAATAGAAGGCAGTGATAGAGGAAAGGGGTAAATCGGGAAAAAGGACCGATGTACATACCTAACATGTACATATTATTTTATTATATAAAGTACATACCTACATGTACATACCTAACAGTACATATTATTTTATTATATAAAGTCTAAAACAGGACTAAATGAAAACATCTTAGAGGTGTCTACTAAGTTAATAAAATGGGGGACCACCCTACCCATTATACTCATTTCAGCTCCAAGATTTGTGTTTTGAATTGTTGCCTTTGGGGGCTGAAAGATAGCTCAACAGGCTAGTATGCATGTTTTGCCTGGAAGAACTCTGTGGTCAACCCCTGGCACCTCATGATCACCCCAGCAAGACTGAGAATGACCCTTGAGCACAGAGCAGGGTATGGCCTAAAAACAAAAACAGCTGCCTTTCGGAGTCAACAAAGACATCTGCTTTGCATACATGCAGGCATTTATTTTAGGAAAAAGATAAATATGAAGAAAATAATAAAAACCTATATACAACAGACAAATGTCCTATTTTACTATGTTTACTAATTTAAAAAACTAAAAGTAAAAACTTAATTTTGCTATATTGTTCAGCCATTGGTTTTACCAACTTTTTGAAGAAACTGAAAAAAATGCATATCTCATTTGTGCTCATATTTAAATTAACAACATTAAAAAATATATATTTGCAAAAATTAAAAATTTACTATGCCCTTCCAGAGACAGATACTCTTTCATAGCTGATTCCATTTTGGATATGTATTTACGTCTCAAAAAGGAAACATCTGAAAAAATTTGTTGTCTTGAACCTCGCTGGAAAGACAGATTGAAAAGAAATTTCTTGCTGTTTTCTGTTTGGGGGCCATATTCAGCAGCACTGCCAGAAGGCTCAGGGGACCTTATTGGGTGCCAGGGACTGAACTCAGGTCGTCCAAGTGCCTTGCTCACTTGCACTATCCAGCCCCTAAAAATAAATTTTAAATGAAAAACAGAGGCTAGGAATATAACTTAGACAACAGCACAAATGCTGGGTGTGTCCACTATTAAACAGTTTTAGGTGGATCCTGGAGATCAGAAACAAAACAAAACAAAAACACTTTTAATGGTATTTGTACAGAATGGGGGCTTGATTGGCAAGTCCCGCTATTTCTTTAGAAATTTTTTTTTCCAATTGTATTTTTACTATAAATGATTTCAAACATAAGGCCCCCTTCTGAGGTGTCTTAAAGGCATTTTTAAGAAAAATTTTTTAAAATATCATAAAAATATCATAAAAACATAAAAATATCATAAAAAGCCTTGAATAAATGAGGTTCTGCTAAAAATCAAAATAATTCAAATTAAAGTCATTATAAAATTTTATAAAATGAGCTGTAACAAATATTTTCTGGATATAAATATTACCGTTTGTCTACAGATTGGGCAACTGATTGCCCCAAGCCATGAACCATATCGCCAGTATGCAATAATGCAAGTACCTAGTCGGGGAAAAAAAACAAAACATTAATATCAATGCCTTAAAAAACAATATATCCTGAGAAACATTCAATATTAAACTATTTTTACTTCAATCAATTCTTTAGGCACATTCAAATTTACTAACAATTCCCAGTCACTGAAAAATACTTTTTTAAAAATTAACATATTTTTTATACAATTAAAAGCAAGCATGAACTGTCTTGGTACTGAATACTGAGTTCAATATTGATATTTTAATAGGACACATTAAATTTCCTATGTATTATACATTTAATAATCATTATTAAATATGTAAATATTGCTATATTTACATATTTATAATCATATATATTACATATTATATAATCAACACATCACAGCATATATTGTTTCAGATTTATTATGTCTGTTACAAAAACATCTTTTTTTTTCTGAGCTTAAAAAGCCAGACTACTACATTATCATCCAACAGTAAATAAGAGCAAATAGCCAAAGGATACGAAGAAAACAAGCTATCTGCTCTAATTAAGCTTATAATCCAGTTCAACAACTGATTCAACTTTTGCACTGGACAGATTTTATTCCTCCACTTGAAGATTTGAAGCTATGAGTGACAAAACTATGAAAGGTGGGCAAAAGAACCAACAAGTCTGTAGACCTAAAAAAATAATAGATCAACTTTGTATAAGCACTGAAGTACAATATTATTTGTATAATAAATGAAGAAGGAACCAAACCAGCAATAAAGAAGCAATTTTAAAAACTGCGATATTTAATGGAAAACTGCTTTTCTTCTCTATAGATACTTGTTCTCAGATCATGCAGCTGGCCTGTCTCTTTCATACATTAAGGATCATTGCACACATCCTCTTCGCCTAGTTTAGCCTTCCGTGTTGCTTATTCTGGTTCTTCCAGATTGAATAAGTATCCAAAATTCAGAGCAAAACACTGACAAGTTGTGGATACCAAGGAACATACTTAAATCAACCACAAAGTAGTTAGTTAAACCTTAAACTGTTTTTATTTTTTAATACGGAAGCAGTGGAAAATGGAAGAATTCAATAGGATGCACTACTGATTAACTTGTAGGAGAGAAAGAATTTGAACTGAAGTTTGTAGGACAGGGAAAAGTTTAGATAGGGAGAAAATGGAGGCAGAATGTAGAGCATATGCCAAAGGCAGAAATACATGAGAAGATTCTGAACAAACCAATGAGTCAAAGGACAAAGATAGTTAAACTATATTAATTACAGTAACTGTCAGAAAAAAAAAAACAGCTCAACTTAAAGATGAATTTAGAAGTTAAACAATATTTATCTGATTTATTTTTTCTCTTCAGAATATTGTATTAGGTAACATTTATTGTGAGCACTCTAATTCCATGTTGAAATTGATGAGAGGAAATTTTTTTTTATAAATCTGTTGGTATTATTGCTATATATGATGCCTTTCATTTACTTGTCTTTTTACTCCAAGCTAAATATGCTTTAACAATATTAACTTTTATTTTATACAGATAAATAAACAAGATCATGCTAGACAGTGACTCATTTACATGAGCTATGAGATTGCAAATTCTGTTTATTTGTAAAATGGAGTAAGACCTCATAAAACTGCGGGAGAATTAAATAAAATAATGCGGGTTACAAATGCAAGTAAGGTGAAATCTACTTAACTCACTTAAAGGAACAGTATAAGTACAATATATAAGAACCAAGACAAAGTGCTCTTGAAATACATGGTATCAATGTTCTTGGATATACTATATTTCAACGTACTACTCAAAGAACACATTTCTGTTTATTGAGAAGTTGAATGACTAGGCTTTATTATTTTTAGATTTTGTGCCACACCTGGCATGCTCAGGACTTACTCCTAGATCTGCACTTAGGGAACACTCCTGGCAGTGCACCAAGACCATATATGGTGCAGGGGAAAAAAAATCTCTGGAAGATCAGGAAAAATGTCCACGGGTAGATTGAATCTGGGTTGGCTACGTGCAAGACAAGTGCCCCATATGCTGTACTATCTCTCCAGCCCGACTAGTTTTGTTTTTTTTTAAATTTTGAACCTAAAGACAGTTAATGAAAGTATCTAACAAGTAGAATATGATGCAATCTACCCTATTACCTCTGACACAGTGGTAAAAATCAAGAACACAATACATTTTGATTGAGTGGGTCCCCTCAACGAATTTCCTAAGCTTGGATTTACAGAGCTCACCCTGCCTGCAAATTCTTACTGAAATCTAATTTTGATCTGGTGTACTGTGTTATAGAACAATATTGCCATAACAGGACTCAGAACAAGAGTGCCCAATCGATTAGGAGTATCAAAGATTTGAAAAGGAAAAAGTGTTTTCTCTTAGCTATTTTTTTTTCTTTTTGGGTCATACCCAGCAATGCACAGGGGTTATTCCTGGCTCTGCAATCAGGAATTACTCCTGGCGGTGCTCAGAGGACCATATGGGATGCTGGGATTCGAACCCGGGTCGGCTGCATGCAAGGCAAATGCCCTACCCACTGTGCTATCCCTCCAGCCCATCTCTTGGCTATTTAATTCTACCAATCTAATCTCATAATATCTTGCTGTTCATTCGTATCTCTAACAGAATAAAGACAGATACTCAAGCAAGTGTTCTATAATTTCTTAGCTACTTAGGCAAAACTTTTAGGGAAGCAGTATAGTAAACTGAGCATTGAGTTTGAAATCAGCCCTAGTTTTATGGTTCTATCCCTTAGCTGCTGGTCAGCCTTTGTGAAAATTCTTAGTATCGCTGAGCCTATTTCCTCATCTGTGGAATTAGATAAAAATATATGTCAAGAGTGTGACACACATGTGATCACTGATCCTCCTTAGTCTTATTATTTCCTATGAAATCTCTGGAAGAAAAACAATATCTGGAAGGTCAGGAAAAATGTCCAAGGGTAGAAAACACTACTTACTAAATTATGAAATCAGTATGCTCTTCTTGAGCTACACTAAAAGCTCTAGATTTTCTCATTCTCCCTTGATGGATTATAGTTCTAATAAACATTTTAATAAATAACACTGGTTTGTTCTTCTTCTCCCGCAGGGAGCTTATGTTTACTGAGTTATGCCCACAACAGTGCTCCTGATGAACTCCCAATTCCATCAGGGCATTCCCAGTCCTGTTTCTCTTTAACCTCTCATTTGTGCTCTTCTTCCCCATTAATCACATATATCCCAAATCAGACCTTGTAACCTGTAAGTCAAATTCTTCTGAGGGTTCTGGATTGCTTTTCTCTTTCCTTATGTCCTTTGCATAGTTCACTTTAGAGCAATGTCCTTTTTTGTATAGAAAGGTGGTTAATGCTATGCTTTTGTAACTTGAGAGTTAAATAATTGTGAATAATGTTTACTCCTGGGCATCCGTCATATTTAGTTGACTTAAGCCTCAATTGCCCTTAGTTCCAAATACCCCAAAAAGGGGGTCCCGGCAAAAGACAAGGATGGGCCCTGGGCAAGTCGTAAGCTAGCTACCCAGGCATTGAAAAGGGACAGGCTCAGTGCCATAAAATGTATAATAAGAGGATGGTCATGGAACAAACTCTGTCATGACCCGAAAGAAGTACTTGAAAAAGGACTTTGTGGGGTTAGGAAAAACTAACCAGGCATGAGGACTGTAGTTTGGATATATAGTGAAACATCCCCAGAAGAGCCACCCTTTAAGATTAATACAGTTTTTACTGTATACATACAAAATGACTAGAACTATTAGTAAGAAATAATTTTAATGACTGTTTAAATGGATTACTAGCAAAGGAAAGGAGAAGACATTATGCCCTTAAATAGAATTCCACCCTCGGGGCAGATATCCTAGTGGGAATCTAGAGGACTGGAGCCCCTAGATGAGATTCTGTCTGTGGGTGGATCTCCTAGAAGAACTTCCCCTGAAGGAAGGGCTTTACATCTGTTCACTATCTGTGATGATATTCATACACACCTATGTGTAATTGCTACTCCCGAACCCTTCATGATTTCTCTATATTTAATGCTGTGAGACTTGAACAGAGGGCCACTGATTACCAACCAGGCTGTGGCCCCCATTCCTTTGCCCATCATCAGCTGGCCAAGAGGACTCCCAGGTCACCACAGGACAGTGAGCCCCCAAACAAGGACACTCCCTCACCAACACTCTTTGTATTTACTAACAGAGGCTAAGAATGTTTATGCTAACTCAGAGTAAAAAAGATCACAAGCTAAGGGAAGATCTTAGGTGGGCTCTCTGAGAGAAAAAGACTTTAGAAGGATGAATAGGAAATAAAACTAGCAAAAAATACTGAGCAACGAGGGTGTCTGAATTATTTTTTAAAACCCTGTTTAATGACAAGTTGAATAACTAGCTTTTAAACTCTCTGAACCTGCTGATACAAAATAAAAGTGACTGAAAGGGAGATCTGAATACTAGAAGCAATCTACCCTACTCATAAAACACAAAATTGAAGAACAGAAAATTAAGACTCCCTCTTGTATACATAATGTGGGTCCTTATCTAAATAGTCCATTTTACCAGGTATAACATTATTTGCTTACCACAAAAAAGATGTCCACAGTTTGTTTCAACAGGGAAGGAGGCTTGATGTAAACAGATTGGACAGTACATATCAGTGTAGAACTGCTGCCGGGCAGCAGCGGGTGCATCCTGATGAGAAAACATCCAGATACATGGCACACTTGAGGGTTGAAATGACTCTTATGTTCAGTTATGCTTAAGGGAATAGTCAGTGGAGTAGAATCATCAGGTTTTACATCTGCAATAGTTTCAGTTCTTGTAAGTTTGACAAGTTATGAGGCTGTCATTCCAGTTAAGCTACGTGGTATCTATCTACTTTCCTGAATCCACTTGAAGGATTAACCCTTGGATTTACTCAGAAGTTTCTCTTGAGAAACTCAAGAAATACATATGCTGGAAAAAAATATCACACTATTTCCCAAGGATCAGCATTTTTCCACTTTTAGTATCTTTTCATTCATACATTCCTGACAGGTATATGCAGATAAGATGTATGTCAGGAACAGAATTAAGCTGTCAGTGACTTAGTCACTTTGGAAGTAGGAAAATTTAAGACCCTAGAAGTTGAACCTAATCCTTCACAGTTTAGTAATGTTTCTCAGTTACATCACTGTGGTGATGTCAATAGTAATGTTGAATAGATTCTCCAGTACAAAACCCATCCAGAAATCAAAGGCCTACTAGAATTGTAAATGTAAATTGTAAATCAAGGGCCTACTAGAATTGTAAATTGTAAAAAGGATAAAGACTTTCTTTGTAGCATTCTTTGCAATATACTATGTAGCACTGTAGCATTGTTGTTCATTGATTTGCTCAAGCGGGCACCAGTAACTTCTCCATTGTGAGACTTGTTGTTACTGTTTTTGGCATATCGAATGTGCCACAGGTAGCTTGCCAGGCTCTGCCATTTGGGCCCGATACTCTTGGTAGCTTGCCGGGCTCTCTGAGAGGGACAAACCAGGTTGGCCGCATGCAAGGCAAACTCCCTACCTGCTGTGCTATCACTCCTGACCTAAAAAAAAGTTGCATGCTTATCTTTTAAAATACTATCAAATTCTGTTTTTTATAGCAGTGTATATCTTATAAACAAAAGTAGCTGGCATTAAAAAGTTAAAATTACCACACCCAAAAGGAGAGAGAGAGAACAAATTGCAATGCCCCGCCACAGAGGCGGGGAAGGGCGGAGGGGATGGGACTGGGGGGTGGGAGGGATACTGGGTTCATTGGTGGTGGAGAATGGACACTGGTAGAGGGATGGGCTCTCGAACATTGCATGTGGGAAAAACAAGCACGGAAAGGTGTGAATCTGTAACTGTACCCTCACTGTGACTCACTACCAAATAAATAAATAAATAAATAAGTTTAAATTACCAAAATTATTAAATATAAACCATATGACCATATGAACATATCAAAAATTTTTGTGACCCTCTATCAATAAATAACAATGAAAATCTATTTTGTGAAGCAAGTTAACTACAGTATTCTATATGGCAAGGTAATCCACTGCTGTTATACCTGGCTGGGGGAGGATGCCAGGGACTGCATTTAGGGCCTCAATCACTTGAAGTGTATGTTTACCGCTGGGCTATATCCCTGTTGTCTTTAATGGTGCAAAAGACAAAAACATACAGAACTTAAGTCTCTTGATTTTTTTCTTCATTATTCTTTGGAAATTAACTGACAAAAAAAATTATCAGTGCTGTCCAACACACTTTCAAGATAATAGATATACTGGTTCTTAGAGAATGTACCTAAATAAAAGAAAATAAGAGATAGAGGAGGAAAGTTTTCATTTTTGTCTAATTTTGTTAACTTTGGACTTGAAGAAAAAAAAGGAAAAAAAGTTCAACCCTCAGTGTAATTTCTTTGTAGTAGATCTCAGGGAAATGTATGATTTTTACTACATCTCATTAAAGCCAATGGGACAGTGGTCAATTTCCTCATAAGTATGAAACAGGAAAACTGACTTCTAAACAAGTTAAATAAAAAATGACACTCATGAAAATATTTGAATGATTAGTAATTTGCCTAATATGAAAATATATAATCTACAGAGTAACTTAAGAAAACAAAAGAAAGAAGTTCATGTTCCCAAAACTTAATTTGTGTTTTATCAGTTTCATATGTAAAGGAACAATAACCTGTACTCATTATATAAATTTACATATTTCTAAAACAAATATAAATACCTGTTCTGTTTGAAGTTGCTCCCGAAGCACCCTTACTAGCTCTTGGTTTTCTGGATGAATATTTTGATGTGCATTTCTGATAAATAAAACATAATAACAGATGAACCAGTTTTCTTTCTCGACTAATTTTCAACCTAATAGTAACTTAATAAGTGTAATTATAACATACAACTGTACTCCATATTCCAGAACTACATATTACAGGCTATCTGGTGGTTAGTACTTCTGAAATTAGCTAATTTCAGGTTATATTGGCAAAAGATGAAATCCAGAATCTTAGTAATTTAGGGATTTAATATAATTGCAAGTTTACAAATAATAGATATAGTTGAAAAATTCCTTCAAAATAAGTAATATGATTTTATATTGAACACTTTCCTATGGTATTCCTCACAACTTTTCACCTATTAAAGGCTCTGGAACAGGGCCAGAGAGACTTGCTTTGCATATGGCTGAATCTGGCCCCATCCCTGGCACCACATTATAGTACTCTGAGCACCAAGCAGTGTCACTTCTTTTAAGCACAGAGCCAGGAAGAACCCTGTGTACTGCCAAGTCTGGCCCATTCTCCCTGCACCCTCACCCCTGTGCAAGAATTTTCCCTCTGAGAACAAAACGAAATGTCCTGCCACAGAGGCAGGGTAGGGTTGTGGGGGTTGGGGTGGGGTTGGTGGGAGGGATACTGGGAACATTGGTGGAAGACAATGGGCACTGGTGGAGGGATATAAACCAAATACAAACATGAAAGTTCCTAAGTTTGTAACTGTACCTCACGATGATTTACTAATAAAAATTAAAAAAAAAAAAAGAAGAATTTTCCCTCTGGGTTCACCACTGTGAAGAGTGTATCACTGTATCACTGTCACTGTGATCACTGTCATTCCGTTGTTCATTGATTTGCTTGAGTGGGTGCCAGTAACACCTCCATTTGTCCTAGCCCTGAAATTTCAGCAGCCTCTCTTTACTCGTCCTTCCCAACGGTGCCACGTTGGAGGCTCTTTCAGGACCAAGGGAATGAGACCCATCATTTGTTACTGTTTTTACTGTTTTGGCATATCGAATATGCCTGGGAAGCTTTCCAGGCTCTGCCATGCAGGCAGGATACTCTAAGTAGCTTGCCGGGTTCTCTGAGAGGGAGAACTAGACAGTATATTGTGGATATTGGTGGTGGAGAATGTGCACTTGTGAAGGGATGGGTGTTTGATCACTGTGTGATTGTAACTCAGACATGAGAGCTTGTGACTATATCTCATGGTGAATCAATAAAATTAAAAAAAAAAAAAAGAGGTCCGGAGCTTTGTTTTATAGACTGGTGGATATGCAGATCAAAGCCCTGGCAGCCACACCCCACTGCTTCAGCCATACCAAAGACTCAATTCCACCACTTCACTAATATTCTCTGTAAAGACACCAAACTGTGAATAACTTCAGGTACCATGTGCTTGAGCTGAGAACTCTGGTGTTTCTTGGAGTGGGAGTGGGCAGCCCCCACCCCGCTACATCCAGAAGCCCCAGCAGTCACACCCACCTTCCCATATCCATTGCCATGTCACCTCATTGGCCCATACCATGGATTCTGAAGTCTCTGGACCATGCAGCCGCATGCAACACCTCCTAAATTATCAATACTGAAATTCCAATGGAAGCACACCAAATTAAATGGGAAAGTAACTGAAAAGCTAACTAAACCTGACAAACAGAAAAAGTAATATGGGGCCAAAACAACAGTACATCAGGTAGGGCATTTGCCTTGCACGTAGCAGACCAGGTTTAATCCCGGGCATCCTATCTCCTGAGCACCACCAGGAGTAATTCCTGAGTGCAGAGCCATGAGTAAACCCTAAGAATTCATGGGTGTGACCCCCCCCAATAAAAAAACACACAGAAGGCTGAACTAACAACAAACACCTTAGTATCTTAAACAAGGACTTAAAAACCTTGTGATCAGATAAAACAATTTTCACATTAAAAAAAACTGATATTTTATACTTATTGATTTTAATATTGCAGCTTTATCATCTAATCAATTTAATCTCTGGAATTGTATCAATGGAGTGACTTTTGTCTACATTAAAACAAATAAAATTTTTTTAAAAACTGGAAAATAAACAAAAGGAGCCCAAACCCGGCAGAAGGGAGGAAATAATAAAACTTAGAGCAATAATTAAATAGACAATCCAAAAGATTATTGAAACCAAGAACTGGTTCTTTGAAAAAATTAGTAAGATAAGCCACTAGCAAGACTCAAAAAGAGAGAAAGAATCCTAATTAAGTGAATCAGAAGTGAAGGGAGGGGAACATCACAACAGATACCGCAGAAATTCAATCAGAGATTACTCTGAAAATCTTTATGTCATGAAACAAGAGAACCTAGAAAAAATCGATACATTCTTGGATTCCTATAGCCTCTCAAGGCTGAACAAATAAGATATGGACAGACAAATCACTACTTAGGAAATTCAACTGATAATCAAAAGTTTCGCCAAAACAAAAAGTCCAGGCCCAGATAAATTCATTAGTGAATTCGTTCAAACCTTTACTGAGGAGCTGTTGCCAATCCTTTTTGGGCTCTTTCGTGAAATCAAAGAAACAAAAAACTCCCAGTTTCTATAAATCAAATATTATTCTGACACCAAAAGTAGACAAAAGCACAAAACATACAAAAAAAAAAATTACAGATTGATATCCCTGATGAGGAATATGCCTTCTGTGGAGAAAAGATGGCACCGATGCCGCCCAAACCTGGCTCACCATCTCACCTTAGACAGCGCGAAGCTCAGCATGCCAGGCATGGAACTCTACCTGTGATTCCTGCTTGAACTCTACGGGTGATTACTGATGGACATCACTGGCTGTTCTGTAAGATTCGAACAGAATGCCTGAGTCTGGGGGCAATGTAGGCTGAGCAGATTGGAGGAAAGATGGTGCTGACACTGCCCGAACCCCTCACGCTCTCCCGAACCTGGCTCACCACCTTGTCTAGACAACATGCAGCTCAACATGCCAGGCATGGAACTCTAAGCGTGATCCCTGCTAGAACTCTACGCGTAATTCCTGATGGACATCACCAGCTGTTTTGCAAGATTCAGACAGAATGGTGTCAGCGGGGCATGGAGAAACCTCAGCAGCAGCCACAGCATCGCTGCCTGCCCCGGCCAGGTCAAGTCGCAGCACCATCGGCTCTATGTCAGTGGTGGCAGTGCACACAGTGGTTCATTCACTGTGGGGTGCTGTCAGCCAAACACCGGGTGACCTTGGACTTGGCGCAGGTGTTCAACCTGGCACAAACCCTCCGAGATAGGGTCCTGCTCTGCCAGTTGCTCAACAACCTTCAGGCACACTCCATCAACCTCAAAGAAATCAACCTGAGGTCACAGATATCCCAGGTGCTGCCCAGAGACGCAGGCAGGTGCGTGTTTGTCAGTGTGCAGATCATTACGATGCCAGTAGTCAAAAGCTTACATTCGGTAGACTGGGAACACCTGTAAAGGTGATTAGAGGCTGCCCCAAAAGCCTCTGTCCCTCAGAGAGTTTGTTGTTCACTAGGCTACCAAGAGTATCCCGCCCACAAAGCAGAGCCTGGAAAGCTACCCATGGCATACTTGATATGCCAAAAACAGTAACAACGATGGTCCTCATTCCCCTGACCCTGAAAGAGCCTCCAATATGCCATTGGGCTACACTAGCACACAACAGGTATGAAAGGAGACATTAGTGGCACCCGCTCAAGCAAATCGATGAACAACAGGATGACAGTGATCCCTGATGAACACAGACTCAAAGATCCTCAGCAAAATACTAGCAAGTTGAATCAACAACTCATCAAAAAGATCAGACATGATGACCAAGGAGGATTCATTCTGAGGATGCAAGGATGGTTTAATAAATGCAAGTCAATCAACATAATACACTATCACTTGTATCACTTGTTATCCCGTTGATCCTCAATTTGCTCGAGCAGGCACCAGTAATGTCTCCATTTGTCTCTGTTGCGTGCTAGTGTAACCCAATGATATCTGCTCGCTCCAGGAACAGAAAGAGCCTCAAATCATTCATTCAGGGTTTTGACGAAGAAGTCTGACCATCTCATTGGTGAACGACCACACGGTTTTTTGACGTCCCGTAGAATCCAGTCGGTAACAGCTCTAGTCCAGAGGTCGTCTCTGAATCGCATTATGTGTCCAGCCCATCTGATTTTCGATGCTTGATTCTTGACCGTCGATGGAGATCGGAACTCTGGATTCCTTCTCTCACTTGAGTGAAACGTGATATTCCAAGTGAATCTTTTGATTCCTCTTTGGGATACCCGAATGACGTTCTCATCCTGTCTGCGTAGGACCCAGGTCTCTGAGGCATATGTTAGTGCAAGAAGAAGGGTGGAGTTGAATAGATGTGCCTGGAGCTGGAGGTTCTTCTTCCTCTTAACCACTTCTTCGACGTTCTTGAAGGCATTCCATGCTGCTCTCTTCCTCCTGCACAGTTCTGGCGCCAAGTCGTTCCTCATTGTAGGATAACATAGCCTCAGTAGTTTAGGTTTATTGGGTTACTCCCGTTACAGTGCTCCTATTCCTCTTTGTTTATTTGTAGCTTCTTTCTTAGTGTTCTGTTGACTTGTAAATAATGTTTTTCTCTTCTCCTTGAGTCCTTTGCATAATTTTTTTTAATTTAAATTTTATTGAATCACCTTGTGGAGGGTTACATAGTTCTCAGGATTATGTCAGTTATACAATACTCAAACACCCTTCCCTTCACCCGTGCCCATATTCCATCACCAACCACCCCATTATACCTCCCGCCCCCTCCCGCCCCCCCCAGTCCCCGCCCTTGTAAGTGATAAGTTTCACTTCGTTTACGCTTTATCTTGGTTACAGTCCATGTTTCAACACATAACTCACTATTGTTGCTAGGGTTTCCCCCCAAAAAAGAAAAGACAGTCCCACTGTCAAGGAAGCATTTGATGGCTCTCCATTGCTGAGAATGTAGAGATATTAAGTCCCGCTGTTTGTTACATAACTTTTCTATTTTTTTCCCCCCTTGTCCCGCGCCACCGAGATCACGCCTGTTTAGTAATCACCACGCTGCCTGACAAAGGGAATACAAACCAAAAAAGATGGTTATTTCCCGTCATCAGCCAGCGTGGGGCTCTGGCTTAGTTGATAGTCTGGTAGAATGTCTGCAAGCAGTTTCTGGAACCAAAAGTAATACGCTGGTATCGGCCCGGCTCAAGATTCCACCAGCGTCCCGCTGTTCCAAGTACATAATAATTTATTCCCTTGTATCCCATTCCCACGCCACCAGGTCCGTGTCAGCTTAATGGACATCATACTATGGTTAACGCCACGCCGTGTTTCTTCCCGAGAAAGAAGGATATTTCTTCTCAGCCGGCGTGGGGATATGGCTTAGTTCAGTCTATAGAGATGGCTACCACTTTGGTAGCATTCAATATTTCAGCAAAAGACTTACTATTCTTGTTAAGATTTCCCACCAAAGTCCGACCCGTTAAAAGGGAACCATTTCATATTGGTGATGATTAAATGACAATAGGTTGCGCGGCCATGGCAGCGGCCTCGCGGCTTTGAATTTCTGTATAAAGTCCAGGGAAAGTACAGCCAGAAATTACACGTCGCTACAAATTTTAACCCTATTATGGTCCCCCCAAAGTCCAACCCATTACAAAGGAACCATTTCATATTGCTGATGATTAGATGACATTAGGCTGCCGCAGCCGCGCGGTTTTGGGTTTCTATATAAAGCAGGCTGGCCGACATTTAAGCACAGAGCCATGGGGGGACGCTCCTTTCCAGCCCCGCGCGAGATCGACCCTGGAGGCAACTGAACCACTTTGGACACGAGCGGCGCCCCCAAAATGCCTCCAAACTGTGTGGTCGGAGCTTCTGGCCCAGGCGCTGCCGGCAGGGTATGGTCTTTTCTCTCTCAACTCTTTCTTTTTGAATGCAGCGAGGCAATAGCCGGTTTTTAGACTATACAGGAAGCCCGGGAAAGCCGATGGGCGGGACTTCCGGATCCGCCCTGTGCCAGCCGACATTTAAGCACAGAGCCATGTGGGGACGCTCCTTTTCGGCCCCGCGAGAGATCGACCCCGGAGGCAACTGAACCACTTTGGACACGAGCGGCGACCCCAAAATGCCTCCAAACGGTGTGCTTGGAGCTTTTGGCCCAGGCGCTGCCAGCGAGTGATGCAATTACCAAAAGAATTTTCCCTGGACTTCATATAGAAATCCAAAACCGCGCGGCGGCTATCTCAGCCGCGCGACCTAATATCTCTTGATTGTCAGCAACATGTAAATGTTCCTTTTTGGCAGGGCTTAACGTGGGGGGAAACTCCAAACAATAGTACTAATTTTTTTGTTGAAGGGTAAAAGATTGTAGCGATAGAATTTTAGGCAGAATTTTCCCTGGACTTTATATAGAAACCCTTTGCATAGTTTATTCAGAGCAAGTCCTTTTTGTATGGACACAGGAAGACTTAACAAATGTTATGCTTTTGTAACCTGGGAGTCATTTGACTCTATATGATATTTTCCTCCAGGGCATCTGTTCTCTTGACCTAAGCCTCAGCTGCCCTTACTTCCTAGCACCCCCAAGGCACCCCCGACGTGGTACAAGAAGGACCCAGGGCAAGCGGTGAGTTGTGTGCTACCCTGGCATCGAGATGGGCCTGGCCAAAGTGCCTAATGCTTAACTATAAGTTAAGAGCTTGATCATGGACAAATGCTGTCATGATCCAAACAGTGATACTAGATTTGGACCCTGCTAGGGTGAGGAATGATTAATCTGGCCTGAGTGCTGTGGTCTGAGCCTGTGGCAAGATGTTGCCAGGAGAGCTGCCTTGCAAGCCTCAATGTATCCCTTGCTATGTCCATACAAAAATAACTAGTATTAAGATGTTAATAAGTTCCTGGACTAAGGAAAAGAAAAAAACCTTAAGAGTGAGGAAGGGCTTTGGAGTGCCCTGCCCTCAGGAAGGGCTTTCTTATGTTGATTTGGCTACCTGTCTGGTTTTAGCCTAGAGGGCAAGGTGGGAGAGACAAGGAGGAGGGGAGAGAGAAGCCAGAGAGAGGCAGAGTTGAGCGTTAGATCCAGAGAGAGGCCGGAGCTGGGAGTGCGGGAGATGAGAAAGATTGAAGATTGAATAAACGGTAACTAATAGCAACCAGCTTGGTCCTCGTTCTTCCTTCGCCTGTCCTTGACCACCGGCCGTCCCGATCCAGTCCACACACTGCAGTTCCAGAGCACCGAACTCGGGTGGTGAGACAGAGCCGCCCGGAGAGCCCGCGAGTGCACTCGCCCCTCGGCGAGCATTAGTTTTTTACACCTCATGTTGAGTTTTAGACCCAGGTACACATAGCTGCTGCATTCGGAGATGTTTGTTCCATCAAGAGCAAATGGAACATCAGGGACTAGTTCGTTTTTCGTGAACATTGTCTTCGTGAGATTCAGCTGCAGTCCGACCTTTCCACACTCATGTTCGAAGTCAGCCAGCATTTGTGCTGCTTGGCTAATGTTTGGTGTTATGAGAATGATGTCATCAGTGAAGCAAAGGTGGTGTAGTTGCCGACTGTCTATCTTCACTCCCATTCCTTCCCATTCCAGCCGTTGCATGATGTTCTCGAGGGTGGCACTGAAGAGTTTTGGTGAAATGGTATCACCCTGATGAACCCCTCTCTACATCAATGATTACTTCCTTGTAGAATAGTGAGATCCTGGTGGTGAATCCGTAATACAGCTCGCAGAGGATCTTGATGTACTGAGTTTGAACGCTCTGTTTAGCTAGGGCTTCAGTCTGAACAGAATCTAAGGTCTTTAAATCGATAAACATTAGACAGAGCGGCATCTTAAACTCTCGTGAAACTTCGATGAGTTTGGCTGCTGTGTGGATATGGTCGATTGTGCTATATCACACTATAATACACTATATCAACACAGAAAGAATAAAAGCCATTTGATCATATCAATAGATGCAGATAAAACAATTGATGAGACCCAGCATCCATTCATGATATAAAGCTTTCGATAAAATGGAAATTGAAAGAACTCTCCTCAGCATAGTCAAAGACATTTACCACAGTCTCATAGCAAACATAAGACTCAATGGAGAAAAACTAAGAGGCTTCCCTCTAATATCTGGCACAAGGCAAGGTTGCCCACTCTCATCACTTCTATTCAATATAGTACTGGAAGTATCTGCCATAGCAATCAGACAAGAAAAAGGAGACAAGTTCTCATTCACTATTTGCAGATATTTTACTTAGAAAATCCTAAAAACTTATTTTAAAACTCATAGAAATAATATATTTGTAAAGTGACAGGCTATAAAATTTACATTCAAAATTCCATGATTTCCTATATGCAAATAACCAAATAGGAGAGAGAAACTAAAAATAATGATTCCATTCATAATAATACCTCAGAAAACTAGGTAATCAAGTACCTATGAATTAGCCTAACTACTCAAATAAATAAAAGAGAACACAAGGAAATGGAAACACATTCCCTGCTTATGAATTGAGGAGATTAATATTGTCAAAATGGCAATACTCTCCAAAGCATTTTACAGATTCAGTGAGGTAAGAATACCCAGACCTATATCCCATCACCACCACCATGAAAGCTTATCTACCAGCACTGTTCCAGAGACTCATAATTAAATCTTGATAGACATAAACTAGCCACAAAAATTTCTCATACAACTGTTTCCAGCTGAGAGGTCCAGGGTCATCTTGCGGGGGGAGGGAGGGCTAACTCCCTCCCTACCAAAGTTCCAGTAGCCACACTCACATCCCAAAGCCGCTGTCATATCTCCAGCTGGACAGCACAGTTAAATATCCTGGATTTTTGGGAGCATGCGGTCACAAGTACAACTGTGCAACATCTCCAAATTCTGTAATACTGACATTCCAGTAGTAGTATACCAGATTAGATGAGAATGTAAACAGAAGCCAACCAATCTCGACTAACAAAAACATTAACACAGAAGGCTTAACTTGCAACAAAAACTTAAACCCTTGGATGAGGAATTAATGTCACCATGGTGAGATACAACAATTTTCACAAATTTTCTTCTACAGAAATATGTTTCAAATATTTTATTAGCCATTTAGTGGTAACAAGCAATATAAAATAAATTACTGTGGACCTGCTATGGGGGCAGGCTTGAGGGATGGTAGGGATAATGGAGCCAATGGTGAAGGGTAGATGACAGTGGTGGTGGGATTGGAGGTGGAATATTGAAAGCCTATAACAAATCATCATAAACAACTTTGTAAACCATGGTGTTTAAATAAAGTGGGAAAAAATTAAATTAATTTTAAAAGTACAAGGACAGAAAAAAATACCCAAGATATTTTTCAAAGAATAACACCCTGAAATTCATATGGAACAATAACCATCCCACTGTACCCCTCTGAATAGTCATAGCAATCCTTGGGGAAAAGAAGATATACAGCATCATCTTCCTCCAGTTTTATGTGGACTACAAAGCAGTAATTAAAACAGCATGGTACTGGAATAAAGCGAGATCTGCAGATCAATGGAATATAAGAATTGAAAATCTAGAGACAGACCCCCAGGTAGTCAATAAATCTTCAATAAAGGAGCAAAAAAAATAAAATGCAGCAAAGAAAGCCTCTTCAGCAAGTGGTGCTGAGAAAACTGGTTGGGCACATGTTAAAAAAAAAAAAAAGAGCTCAGACATCTTTCTAATACCATGTACAAAAGTCAAGTCAAAGTGGATTAAAGGCCTCACTCTCAGGCCTGAATACATCCATGAGGTACACAGAAGAAAAACAGGCAGAAGTGTCCATACCTTAGGGCTGGAGGTGGGAGGGGTGGGCATTTGTCTGCCAACCGGGTTGGATCCCTGGCATCCCATATGGTCCCCTGAGTACTGCCAGGAGTAATTCCTGAGTGCAGAGCCAGGATTAACCCCCGAGCACTGCCTGATATGACCCAAAAAGCAACAAAAAGAACTTCCATGCCTTGAAGCAAGAGGCATTTTTTTTTTATTGAATCACTGTGAGATAGTTACAAAGCTTTCATATTTGAGTTTCTGTCTCTCCATGAGTGCACATTTTTTACCACCAATGTCCCAGTATCCCCTCCTCCATCCCATCCCTCCCCCTGCCTCTATGGCAGACAATTTCCCCCATACTCTCTCTAAAAGGGTTTTTGGGCATTATGGTTTGCAATACAGATACTGAAAAGCTATGTCATTTGGCCCTTTATCTATTTTCAGCACACATCTCCCATCCCGAACAATCACAAGAGGCATTTTTAAGGATTAAATACCCCTGATCAAGCAAATGAAAGCAAGGTAAACAAATGGGACTGCATTAAATTAAGAAGCTTCTGCACCTCAAAGGAAACAACCAGAATAAAAAGATAGCCCAAAGATTGGGAGAAGTTATTTTCCCACCACTCATCTGATAAAGAGTTAATATCCAAGATATATAAAGCATTGGTGAACTTCATTAGGAAAAAAAATCCAGCACCATTGAGAAATGGTAGAAAGATGAATACAAACTTCCTTAAAAAAATAAATACAAAAAGCTTATGACAGAATGTTCTATATCACTAATCATCAGGGAAATCAAAACAAACATGAGATATCTCATACCAAAGAGACTGGCACAAATCAAAAGAACAACCAGTGCCGGCATGAATGTGAGGGAAAAGGGGCCCTCATTCACTGGTGGTGGGAATGTGCTGGTCCATCCTTTTTGGAAATCAGTATGGACATTCTTAAAAAAACTAGGAATTAAGATTCATGACCCAGCAATTCCACTCCTAGGAATATACCCCAAGAACCCCAAAACACAATGCAGAAAAGACATCTGCACCTCTAAGTCCATTGCAGCACGATTCACAATAGCCAAAATCTGGAAACAACCCAGTGCCGAAAAGCATATAACTGGATTTAAACAACAACAAGTGTAAGAAAAGATGAAGTCAGGCGTTGTTGATACGTGGGTGAATTGGGAGAGTAGCGTGCTGAGTGAAATGCATCTAGAGGGAGAGGGACAGACACAGAATGATCACAGTCATTCATCTATGTGATATAAAGAAACATAGTAGGGGAATCATTAATTCCCAAATACAATGGAAACAAAGAGCACAGGGTCCCAAGGAAGCCTGCCACAGTGGAGATTAGGGACAACAGGTCAGGACTAGGGGTTGAAAGAGTAAAGTGGTATGCATGATTCCCTATCAGGAACGGTATTGTAAACTATAATGCCTAAACCAAAAAAGAAAAAAGTGTCTGCCAAGGAGGCAGACTGGAGGGCAGCAGGGAAACTGGGAACACTGGAAGAAAGAGGTAAGTGGACACTGGTAAAGGAACTGGTGTTGGAAGATTGTATGCCTGAAACTCAGTCATAAATAACTTTGTAATTCATGGTGATTTCAGTTTTTAAAAAGATAAAAGTTAAATGCCATTTTTTTTTCTCTGCTCACATTCTACTTAGTAATCCTTTGTTTTTGGTACCACATCTAGCAGTGGTCAGGATTTACTCCTGGCTCTACACTCAGGTATCACTCCTGGCAGGGCACAGGGGACCAGAGAAGTTGCTTGGATCAAATCCAGTTTGTCCACATGCAAGAGAAGCACCTCACCTGCAGCACTAACTAAACTAAAATTTACACTTTTTTGCTCATGTCTGTTTTCAATAATATATATTTATTTCCAATAGTATATATTTATCTCAAATATTCATACTTATATTTTTACATTGGTACCTGATATTTTTTACAATTTGTATTTTTACACTGGTACTATACAAGTTGCTATTTAGACTATTACCCTATAAATATTATTTTTAAGTAATATTTTAAGGTATATATAAAAGTTTATTATTCCTGGCCTTTAAGTATTATTTTACTGTTAAGCTTTTAAGAATTTTTTTTTTTTTGGCTTTTTGGGTCCCACCCAGCGATGTACAGGGGTTACTCCTGGCTTTGCACTCAGGAATTACTCCTGGCAGTGCTCAAGGGACCATATGGGCTGCTGGGAATCGAACCCAGATCGGCCGCATGCGAGGTGAATGCCCTACCAGCTGCCAAGGATCAAACCCAGGATCTCATACATTGACTTATATCCCAGCCCAACAGTAATTTTTTTTTTTGTTTTTTGGGCCACACACAGCAGTGTTCAGGGGTTATTCCTGGCACTGCTTACTGGACCATATGTGGTGGTGGATCAAACCCATGCAGGGCAAGCACCCTGCCTACTTTAATATCTCTCTGGTCTCAATAAATTTAATTTTAGCCTTAATTCCTTTTTAGCAAAAACCCAGGCTTCAGGTTTTTTTACACATAAAGTCAAAGTACTTTATACTTACCTATAAAAGCTGATGGACCTTCCTGCAAGTTGATGGACTCAATTATGACAATTACACTTTTTTACTTTGATACTCAGACTGTGTTGACATTTTGTTCAAATTATAAGTACTTTTTAAATTCATCTGATAAAATAGTTGAAGACAAGAAAAATACATGGTAGTGAAAAACAAAAATCCCTTTGTAAATATATACAATCACTAAAATCTGTTACTTGCCATTGATATATATATTACCAGAAGCAGTCAGGAAATCAGTTATTATTTTAATCCTTTCTTCCTTTAATCTCACCTGAAAAGTACATATACCAGGGTAGCAATCAAAGCAAAACTGACCACAACTGCCACAAGTACTTGGTCACTGACTCCTTCTATAACTGAATCATCATCCAGTTTCAAACTCTGAACTTCAACTTGGTATTTGGCCATTCCAGATCTAAAAGATAAAAGAAAAAATCAAAAGTTATAAGTGATAGTGAAAAGAACCCAAAATACATGAATAAAAACAATATAACTGACTTCTGTTAGCATTAAAAACACAAATGGAAACCACTGAAAACTCAGAGCAGACAAAAAGCTGAATAATACTGGCAAAACTTTATTTAACTTAGGTCATTTCTTAAAACTTGTAAAAATATGCAAAACTTAAAATGCTTCCCATTAAAAAAACCAATAAAAAAATTCTTATTAGTAAATTCTCATATATGATGAATCACTTTGAAGAATAAACAGATGCTATTTTTATTCCATGTTTTGGTTTGAGTGTTCTTGGTTTATAAACTGTTAAACACATACACAATAAGCTTTTGTTAATTACTACTTCCCATTGATTTTACTTTGGCTATTTCTGAACTTCTGATGCTTCTAATGTTGCAGTGTTCACTTAAAGTAGGTTAAGTACTCATAAATAAAACTTTAATGAGGATTAAGTTCTTTAAAATTTTCCAGACATTACTTTAGGGACTTCAAAATTCTATTTCCCCTAAGAAACAGAACACTGTAATTTATCTACAAGTTACTACTGTAATTTAAAATTTTCCTCAAACTCTTTGTAAAAATAGGCATTCCTCATGCCCAACTGTTCTTTTCTTTTTGTATATTTTGTTTTGGGGCCAGACCCAGGGGTGTTCAGGGGTTACTCCTAGCTCTGTGCTCAGGAATATACTCTTGGTGATGTGTAGGGAACCACTGGGATGCTGAGGATGGAACCCAGGTTAGCCACGTACAAGGCAATTACCTACCCACTGTACTATTGCTTCGGCCCAACTGCTTCCTTACTTGAATGCCAAACAACTCTTCAAGCAGGTAAGACTTGAAGACATGACTCTTTTCCATCAGAATACTTCATATGTTATAAAATTTGTCATATGTGGATAAGGAAGAATAAATGATAGATATATGTATGACTATATCTAGTATATACATAGTATGTATATAGTAAGTATCCTTGTATTACCTAGCAAAAAGCTCTGTATTTAGTAGCATGTAATAAATGTTTAAATAAGACTGACTTCCAGTGTTCATAAGAAGTAGAAGACGTTTAGGCTATAAACATTTCTATCTATACCAAGGCTACTTGAACTATTGAAAATCCTGATGCTTGAAAAGCAAATAGCCTCACCTAGAACAAAGCTTAGCTTATAGGTGAGAATTCTTTGAATTGCTTGGGATATGGAATCACTCTGAGGTTGCAATTCCTTATGAAGAGAAAAGGGATGATATGAAACTGTCCTTTAAACTGCCCTTCCCTCATATTAAACAAATATATGGTAATACCCAATTTCTGTAGTTATGAGGAAAGACAGCCCAATTACACAGGAATCCAAATAACAGGTAATTGTTTCAAGAAAGTAAAATGCAGTCTTTCAAGACACAAAGAAATGCTGAATTAAATGTGAGACTGGTAATAATTTAGATTAAAGGTGAAGAATGTGGATCAGGTTGTAGAGTACAGGCCTTCTCTGTATGAGGCCCTGGGCTCAGTCATTGGGACTACAGGTCCCTCACCCAGCCCAAAGAGGAGTGGTTCCTGCAACTAAGAAAACAATAAAATAAAGTAGAATTATTTATTTACAGAACTTAATGCACTAAATGTCTATTCACTGTCAGATGAGTTTTAGGAGAGATCACTGAGTGTGACTGGATCTTTGAAAAGTTTCTGAACTGGATACTAGTAAGAAAATAACATACTCTCTCATACTCCATCAAAGACAGCTTTCATATGCTGTATGCAGAGCAATAGTTTTGTCTATCAGGAACCTTCTAATGACAGGTTTCAAATATCCATTATTAAGGTCCACACTGGGAAACTCAGATACAAATTAAACTTCATTATTTTTATTAAAAAGAACAGTCAACTGACATTGAAGAAAGAGCTTCAAATTATCTAAAATGAATCTTGTGGCCAATTTAGACTTTTATTTGATCAGACTTCCTCTTTTTAAATTAGAGATGCTATGATTGAGGTCAAAATCCTCAAGGTTATGAGAACTACTTGCCACTTTTCATAACCAAAATGTTATTCCCTGTGTCATAATCCCTAGCCTTCAATTATTAAGTGTAATTACTTCAAAGTTATGAGGATTTTCTGCTATGCAGTTATTAGGCAGTTTACTACTTTCTAGTACTTACTACTATTTTGGTTACATTTTTTGTTTCTTTCAGGTGAAATGGTGGGAATGTGACTAAAACTTACTATACAAAATTATATATATACATATTATAATTAATGGTTCTCAGTTAATGTCATCAACGAGTTCTTAGAAACCGTGACGTTAAGTGAGACTACATAATGAAACCAATTTTGCCATTAGCTAACTGGTATAAATAAGAGCTTTAAACTCCCTGTGGCATATTTCTGACCACAAAACCCAGTCACTTAATGAAGACCCCCAAACATTTTAATGTCAAATTATTTGCATTCTATCATTTTCATCCCACTTTTTTCCAGTTCAGAGCTATGTGTGACTGAATTTTATCATTTTATCTTGACAGCTCTGAGCTCAAGGTGGGCACCAACCTTGAACTGGATGCTCTTCATCACAAAACACACTCATACCCACACTTGTTCCAACTAGAACAATTTAGATAGACCAGTGAAACTCATGTGTCTATCTTTGGGCTGTGGGAAAAATTGAGATCCTGGAGAAAACCCATGCAGATCCAGGAAGAATGTGGAAACTCCCTGCACAGTGGTTCAGGCAGGGGATCTTCTTTTTCCCCCTCTCCAGCACAGTTACAGTAAAACAAAATAGAACAAAATATTATACGGCAGCATGCTAATATATGCATTCAACTTTTACACAACTGTCTTTACAAAACCCTCAAAATATTGTCTCATATACTTCCAATAATTCAGAGATTTCCCCCAAACTTTAATATATGATCATGTCATTTGGATTACTTTATAGCAAAAGTTCCCAATGCTGTTGAAATGTTACTTATTTCCACAAATTCTGGAAAAAACAAAAAAAGATTTTTTTTTAAATGGTCTTACAACTGAAAGAAGAAAGGAGGGAGAGACTGCTGATAAATTTCTGGAAGAAACAGAAAGGTCATCTGCAGTTTCCTGGCGTGGGATAGCCTTAAATCCAGTCTTCTTAAACAGAGAACTACAAATGGCATCTGACCTATATGTTGGAACCAAAAGAGCTGTAGAGAATAGAAGATAGTCTAGAGGTTACAGTTTAATTCCTGGCACCACATGGGTCCCTCACATCACTGACTACAGCCCTCGAGGCTCCCAAGGTGCCAGGTGTAGTCCTGGAGGCCCCCAACACCATGTCGCACTACATTGAACTGGCTGGCAAGACTCACCAGTAGGGTCCTATCCCCACCCCACTATTTTAAAATTAAAAGCTGTAGGAGTAATCAAAAATTTCTAACACCATGTAACTTTGGTAAGAGAACAATCTGAGATGACAGGGAATATATAATTTTTTTTAATTGAAGACATAACATAGTTTCTAAACAGTGCTGGGGGCCAGAGCCATAATACAGTGGGCAAAGCCTTTGCCTTGCATGAGGCCAACCAGGTTCTATTCTATATGGTGCCTGAGCCTGCCAGGAGTGATCCCTGAGTGTAGAGCAAGGAAGTAAGCCCTGAGCACCACCAGAAAAAAACCAAATAAATAAAATAATAAAAAAATAAACCAGTGCTTTTATTTAGTACCCCAGGTTCTCAAGCCAATCCAAGCATTGTGGCTTGAACCTGTAATAGTCTGGGAGTTTAGTTTGACTTCAACCTCTTAGTATCTCTCAGTCTCTGCAAAATGTAAAAGCTCGACTTGAGGATTTCATAAGTTGCTTCCACCACTACATATTTCTGATTCAATTTTCTGGAATAGAAAAATAATTTGAAAGGTCAGGAAAGGTATAAATATAAAGATCATAAGCAGGGAACTGGACTGGGAGAGAAGATCTCTACCTTTACCAAGATATAGCTCAAGTCCATTGTTTTTGTGTATTACTTTAATAATAAAATTGAAATCCAGAACTCACTTCCTTTCTTGAGATTAAAAATGGCTTCAGTGCTCAAAGACATAAAATACGTCTCCATTCCCATTCTTACTTAACAACTTAGTCACACTGTTTCCTAATGGACCTTCTGAAGACCTCAGTGAAGGACACTGCGACGTGCCCACATTGACCTCAGAGCCTAGGTAGGGCAGTTGCTAAACTCATTTTACTGAATCTTACAGAATCATACATAGGGAACATAACATGGTATAGAGACCACTAAATGTTACCTACATGAACCCTAAAAGCAAGGTTCTATTAAATGTAAAGAACTAAGGGCTTAAGAAATAGTTCAGGAGCCTAGACACTTGCGCATGGTCTCCCCAGTGCCATTGAGAATGACCCTGGAGCATAAAGCCAGGAGTCCTGGCACCCCTCTGAATAGTAAGAAAATAGAATATCTAATCTATGTCATAGACTACTGCCAAATATGGAAACATTACTAGTATTATTGGTAACTATTTGAGATTTATGGAAACTAAACACCAGAAACTAGAAACCAATATCAGTTATATTAGCTTTATCTTCATTATTGTTCAGCCAGCTAAATCTAATAGAGAAGCAGCTTAATATACCAAAGACATATGAGCTTTGAAGTCAGAAAATTGAATATTTATGGAAGATCTGATTCTCTTCTTCCTCATATGTAAAATATACCATGTTAGTTTGAATCCTAAAACACCACATTTTTAAGGGGGGTGGGGTAAAAACCTTGCTTGAGTTAGAAAGAAGTTCAAGCATTTAGCGTATTATCTTGTACATCACATAGACTTTATTACTATTACTAATTGCTGTCAAAGAATCAGCAGAACCTTAAAACATAACAATGCCTTCCCTGGAGATGCTTTACATAGCACCTCAAAACTTTAATCAAAGTTTTAGTATTTACTTCCTGGCATAAATTTGGGGATACTTTATGCAAGATACTAGTGTTGGTGTTTTACTTGATTCAAATAAAAGCTTGATGTAGCCTCCAACTAGAATTAGAGACATCCTAAAACAAGTACCACTAACCTCTCCTTGGTCCTTTCCAGATCTTCCAGAAGAAGGAAAAAAAAAAAAAAACCAAAAGCATAAAAGCAAAACACAAGAAATTCAGAGCGTCCAAAATAAAAACTCAAAGCCTTTTACCTATTTATATAAAATACTTGACGGACACTGTCAAAATTTACATCAAGAAGTTTTTAGTATAATTTCCATCATTAAGGGTAATTGGTGCTACAAAATTAAACATCAAGAACACCATTATATCGTAAGAGTCAAGCTTGGGAAAAGAGGCTTAGGTCAACAATGGCAATGCTCTGAAAATCTGAGCAGCTGGAGTAGAGGTGCTTATTATGTCATAGCCCCTTCAAAAACTGGTAGCATCTTCTCCACATCCACAGGCAAGTGGTGCGTTAAGGGTAAGTCAGTGTAACATATACTTACCAACTTCAGATGCCTCACAAGGGTAATAGTCACTTAGAGTATTAGGGATTCTGCAGAAACAACTAGCATGGAATGTAGGAAATCTGGTTTGACAAAGATCCAGCGGCAACAAAGGTGGGTGAGATACATATTTATCAATGGGGGGTATACTTGGGGGCCACACCCATCGGTGCTCAGAGCTTACTTCTGGTTCTGTGCTCAGGGATCACTCCCGCGGAGCTTTGCTTTGATGAGGTGTCATCAAACTAACTTGCTATACAGTCTCTCTGGCCCTATCCTTAAAGACAGATCACTGAGAAGACGCCAGTGAAGATTATTTTTATATTTACAAAATATATTATCAGATGTGAACTGTTAACTAGTATTGTGAAAGGCACCCTAAAAACTCAATCATCTCGGGGCTGGAGTGATAGCACAGCGGGTAGGGCGTTTGCCTTGCACGCAGCCGACCTGGGTTCAAATCTCAGCATCCCATATGATCCCCTGAGCACCGCCAGGGGTGATTCCTGAGTGCATGAGCCAGGAGTAACCCCTGTGCATTGCTGGGTGTGACCCAAAAGCAAAAATAAAAAAAAAAAAACCTCAATCATCTCTTCAGTTTTAAATGCTCAAAGACAAAACCTGATCTTGATGGGGAAGAGGGATGGAAAGAAGGGCCCCAGGGACTGCAAACCAAAGTATGTGTCTTGGGAGGAAATTAACTTTGCGCATCACAAAAAAATTTTAATCACGATCTGTTAAAATTATGTTAACCCTACAATCTAATAAATCTCATGCATGTATCCTAAACAGTCTCACAAACATCCATATATAAGAATGCTTATGGCAAAAAAATTTAAAAAGTATAAGTATTGTTCTTAATAGTGCCACAACTGTCAAGCCAACAGCAGAAAGGATACAAGGTGTTACGGTCACGCCGTGGAATACTAGATAGCAATGAAAACGACCTGGACCGCCCAGTTTAACACTGAAAGCCACTAAACAACACGAATCCCCTCACAATCGTTCAACGGGCAAAGTCTACTATATTCTTCAGACATGCAGAACATGGGCGTAAAGCGACAAGGAAAAGCAGCGGTCACCGAACTGCCCGGGAGAGAGGTCGGTGGCCCAGCTGAGGGGTCTGCGATGCGGCTCCGCTCTAGTCTCGGCGTGAGGCTGTCCCTGCCCGCGCGCGTGTGCGCTGTGACGCCTCACGCCATCCTGCTCCCGGCTCTCCACAGGTCGGCGTCCGCGGGCCGCCCTCCCCGCGACCCCCACGCGGCCGCCCTGTGCGGAGGGGGCGTACCTCTCCGCTGTCCAGGCTACTCGCCGCGCCGGACACGGGAGCGGGACGAGTTCCGGGGCCGCCCCCGCCCCTCCCCGCAGACACTGGCTGGCTCTGGTAATTTGGAGGGCGGTGCGGGCGCACGCGCACTGCCTGGTTTCCGCGAGGACCCGCCGTCGCCGAGGCCGGGCGCGCGCGCCGCGACACGCAGAGCGCCGGGGCCGGGCGCGCGCGCGCGCGGCGGGAAGGCGTGGCCGGGGCTGCGAGTCTGCGCAGTGGCTGTCGGGAGGAGGCTGTGGGGCGGTGGGCAGGGCCGGGGGCGAGCGGGGCGAGGAGGCGTGGCCAGGAGCGCGAGTCTGCGCAGTGGCTGTCAGTAGGAGACGGTGGGAAGGGAACTGAGACGAGGGGCGGTGGGCGGGGCTGGGGGGGCGCGCTCTGAGGGGAGGCGTGGCCGGGGGCGCGAGTTTGCGCAGTGACTTTCGGGAGGAGGCTGTGGAGGGATGGGGCCGGGGTCGCGCGCGGCGGGGAGGCGTGGCCCAGAGCGCGAGTCTGCGCAGTGGCTCTGGGTGGAGGCTGGGGGGCGGGGCAGGGGCCGGAGACGCGGCCGGGCGCGCGCGCGCGCTCCCGAGTGAAAGGAGAAGGAGGGGCACGGGGTGACGGTGCGGGCGCCCGGCAGTGCTGGGGCGAGAGTCGGCGGCC
The DNA here is from genome assembly GCF_027595985.1 of Sorex araneus. Classification (NCBI taxonomy): domain Eukaryota; kingdom Metazoa; phylum Chordata; class Mammalia; order Eulipotyphla; family Soricidae; genus Sorex; species Sorex araneus. Next base: position 333,808,453 of record NC_073302.1, on the reverse strand, counting down.
CGAGTCCGGGACGCTGCGCGGACCTCGGCACGGTTTCCGGCGGGCGGGCAGGCGCCGCCGAGCCCCGCGGGGAAGATGTTCAGTGTGGAGTCGGTGGAGCGGGTGGAGCTGTGCGAGAGCCTCCTCACTTGGGTACGTGTGCCCGGCTACGGGGGGGACCCTCTCCTCAGGCCGCCCGCCGTCACATCCGGGCGGCCGGGCCGCGCCCCGACAGGAGACCGGCGGCCGCTGAGGAAGGCTCCGGGCCCGGGACAACGCGACGGCGCGTGGCCCGGACGGCGCTCGGACCCGGGGCCGACGCCGGCGCCTTTGTCGTGACGTCCGCGGAGGATGAGGCTTTCGGGGGAGCTGGCAGGGCCGGAAGGCGGGGGGCGGTGCGCGCGGCAAGAAGCCGGTGTAGTGCAGGTGCTTATTAAAGGTGGCGAGGCCGAAGTCGTGAGGGAGCCCGGGTTCGGGGCTGAGCCTCAGTGATCACGTCCTAGCCCTCACGTGTGGGGTGAATGCGGGTCAAATTCTGCTGCCAACGATCGTTGCCTTTAAGAGCAGGACAAAACGCTTGTTTTATTGTTGTTGTTTTTTCAGACTGTGGGGTGTGTGTGTGTGTGAGAGAGAAGCACAGAGATAAAAGAAGTTTGCTGACACGATTTTCTCGAACTGGTGTGTGTGTTCTGCAGAGCCATGGGATAAAACTAGTGATTTTTGTGGGAGGAGGAGGTTGTTGCTCATTGCTGGAAACGCTAAGTGTCATTTCTAGAATCCCATAAGTCTTTAGAGGTGGCAGCAGTGTTTGTATTAATTTTAAAGGTAGAACCGATGTCCTAGAAATTCTTGTTAGCAGCTACAAGTTCAGATCCCTGAAACGGAGATGTCATTCCCGAGGGCAGGAACGATTTAGAGTTTTGCCTTAGGTTGGTTATAATAGAGGCAATGACAATAGTCTGGTATCTTCATAACTAATATCATGAATCAAGTTTTGTCTTCCGAAACAACATGTAGAGTGATAGAGCTTGAAATAATTCTGTGACTTTTATGTTAGGCCACTGGTGGGATTTCAGAAGGTTTGCAATAGCATGGAGCTTAGTTAGGACTCAACATTGCAGTTCCTTCCTCCCTGTTACAAAGAAACAGGAGGACAAGGATGAAGGATTTAATTGAATTAGAAGTAGGACTGCAGTTGTTTGAAGTCTAGTAAGAGAAGTCATGCAAACAAAACGGTATATATGAACATCTGCAGAAAGATGACTCTTGATAGTTTCTTGAGAAATGTTATTAAAGATCAAGAGGGGAAATCAATCATGGAAGAAGTTTGAAGGGATCCTAACTGAAGCAGGCAGCATGGAAGAATCAGTTTAGAGTATGATAAAATATCAAGAAAGCAGATAATCCCAGTTACCATCTTTTAGAAACCAAGGAATGTGGCTTTGTAGACAAGACTTTTTTTTAAATGTCACTGAAAGAATCACCAAGGAAAAATTCTGGTTGATAAGATTAGAGATTATCAATGACAGAACTGGAGAGCAGAGTTCAGACAGAGTTGTACAATTTTGAGATTTGGAAACATTTAAAAACCTTGTGCAGTGAAATGTTTCAGATTGAAGTTGAGTTTAAATAGTGGTTTTATACTCTTTTAGTTATCCACTTAAAAAGCAGAATAAGTGTTCATGTGGAAATTTTTTTTTTGCACAATTAAAAAAATGATTAAGGCACCACATTTACAAAGTTATTCATAGTTGCATTTCAGGCATGCACTCTTCCAACATCAATCCCATCAGCAGTATCAACTTTTTCCACCACTGTCTCCAGTTTCCCTCCCACCTCCCAGCCTGCTTCATTGTCAGGCTCATTTTAAAGTTAGATTGCTGTAGTTGAGATCTCAAACTTTCAGTTTTGTCGGTTCTGTGGTTTGAATATACCACCTATATGTCCGAGGCCTCTGACCTGTTATCTCCGGTCTCCCGTTACTTCCAGTCCTTATTTTTTGGTTGCTGAAAATGGACATTTAATCTCATTTCTCACCTCATACCCTTGAACCCAGATTAATAACTAAATATAAATCCCAAATTATATGCTGAGGTTAAAAAGTACATGATACGCTCCAAAGAGAAGACTCATTTAAAATAATTTCTTCAATTTTACATAAACTTTAGCTAACTTAGGTATGTGGTTTCTTCATGTACCTCAAATTATAAGGTGACTGTAACATTTAGCAAAACCAAGCAAACAAACAGACAAACAGTTTTCAGTGTCAGAGACTGAAAGTTCAGTCTGGACCAGTTAAGTCTTTGGGCTGACAGTCTTGATGCCTTAAAGAGCCTCCCTATTCAGTTACTGAATATCATAGTTATGATTCTAAATGTCGGATCTTTATTTTTATTACGTAGCATTTAGTTTAGATATATAGTAAATCTTAGAAATTATTCCATTAGAAATGGTTAAAATAATAAAAACTAGGGTGCTTAAAGGGATAATTAATAGTCACCTGTGCAGATTTTATTTCTGTGAAAAGTCTCATTGCCCCAAATGCTGCCTGTTTTTGCAATTGTATGTATCAGAGTTTACTGGTCCAAGAACCAAATATTCTAATTTTGTTGTTGTTGAAAGGAATACTTATGAAAAGACAAAGCAACATCCTACCATTGGAATACGTCTTAAGCTTAACTTCCACATCCAGGTTTATGCAAGCAAGTTCAGCAGGATGTGCTTGAAAATTTCCATTATACTCCTAGCTCCACCCTCTGAGTCAAAATGTTTCTTACCTCTTTAGAAAATTTGCCTTGCCTGTATTATGCTTCAGAAACCTTATTACTTGAAATGTACGTGAAAAGATTATTCTTTCCTGAGTTTTAGAAACTGTAAAACCAGAAAAATCTGAATGCTACTAGTTAACAATTAGGATAGAAAACTTAGGTGAAAAAAGAATCATTTCAGGAGCCAGAGTAGTAGTACAGCAGGTAGGATATTTGCCTTGCACATGGTCAACCCAGGTTCCATCCCCAGCATTCCATATGGTCCCCCAAATCCTCCAGGAGTAATTTCTGAGCACAGAGCCAGGAGTAAGCCCAGAGTACTGCTGAGCGTGACCCAAAATTTTTTTGAATTTTTTAAAGAATCATTTAATAGACTCAATAAATTTCTTCTGTGAAATCTAGCAGTGATAACTAAATTTAATGTTCTTATAAATTTCATACAGAATATTGTTCTATAATGGTATCTTCCTCATTACATTCTGCTGTGCCTAACTCTACCAACAATTTTTGTCTTCTAATGAGGAATGAAAATAACAGATGTGTAGAAGATAAAAATGCATCTTTAAGCTTCAATTTTCTTATTATTTTGGGAGGGCACATCTTTCCGTGCTTAGTGCTTAGTCTTGGCTTTGCACTCAGGGATCGCTCCTGGTGAAACTTGGGGGTCATATTCATTTTTTAAATCAAAAGTTTTTTTAGCATAGTAGGAGTATAAGTTCTGCAATCGTTTAATTCGCACTGCAGGAAGTAATTTCACTGTTGTGTTTCAGTTGCATCCAGTTAAACACTGTAAAGTGGTTTTGTTGGGGTTAGTATTTTTGATCAGCATTATTGAAGGACATGTAGGTCTAAGCAGTGATCTGAGATTTTGCATTTTTAAGGATTTTTGTTAGGGTTTTTGTTTTTGTTTTTTTTATTTTGGGTGTCTCAGTGGAAGTACTTAGAGACTGCTAGGCCAGGGAAGAAACTTACTGGTAGAGCACTTGCCTTGCCTTTGCATGCATGAGACCAGATTGTTGTTTCTCTCTCCTCTCTCCTCTTTCCTCTCTCTCTCTCTTTTGGAAATCAAGGGGACTGTTTTTGTTTTTGTTTAACAGTATAGGGTGTATACCCGGTGGTATTTAGTGATCTCTCCAAACTTAGGGCATGGTTCCTCAGTAATTTTATTTTTGTGATACTGACTTGAAACCCTCAGCTTCACGCCCGCAAGGCAACCTTTACTGCTGAGCTGTATTCCTGGCCCCAACCTTAGTGTTAACATTTGGGCCCGGATAATTGTTGTTTTGTGTGTGCGTGGTCTATGTTGTAGGACATAGCATAGTAACATCCCTGAAACTTATTTCTTAGATGCTAGTGGTACCCTCTGGTTGTTAAAACCTAAACTGTTTCTTGGGCAGTAAAAATGCCCCTGGTTGAAAACCCACTTGTTCTAAAGATACTAATTTTCAGTGCTTTCATCTCTTATTCTTTTTGTGCTTTTGTGTGGTGAGGTGAGGTGGAGGTAGGAAACTATTAAAAGAGCTTCTTAGGGTTATAAAAGAAAATGACCGTTCACGCTCTTTAATGTTTATTCTTATTCTAGTCTGAAATAGAGATGTTAACTCAGGATATTATCACTGGCAGGTGATAAGTTGTGAGTTTTTTGTTTTGGGGTGTTTTTTTTTTTTGGCAAGGGCTGGGGGGCTCCAAACAGTGCTCAGGGGTCCAGGCCACTCCCATAATACTTGGTCAACTGAGTCAACACTACATCCCAGAGTGCAATGCTCATTCAGCCCAATAGTACTGAGGGCACATCAGCAGTGCTTGAGGACCTCTAGGGTTATCCTGAGAGATGTTTAGAGAACCATAAGATGCTTAGTATTGAACTAGGGGGTGCCAGGGATTAAGTTTGGGCCCTCAAACATGCAAGGTGTGTGTTCCAATATTTTCTGCTGTCTTCGCAGCCTATTGATAGATTTAGTGTGTTCGTGTTTTTTAATTAAAGTAATTCATGTCCTGAAAAATTTTAATTTTTTATTTTTTAAAGACGTGGTGATTTACAAAGTTGAGCTTTAGACATACTGTGTTCTGGCACCAGTCCTACCACCAGCCTCTCCCTCCAGTGCTTTCTTAGCACTGTAGCAGTATGAACTTCAAATACTGCAAAACTCATGGCCTTGCTTAAAATCCCTCTCTGTTGCTTTTAAAATAAAGACCTACTATGGATTAGGAACTTTAACACAATGTTGCTTACTTATTTAACCATGTATCACATTTCCCTTCTTTTTCTCCTCACCTATTCCTTATCAAACTGCTTTTCATTGCTTGATGGCATCCTGCTCTCTCTTCTGATCTTTCAGTTTTACTTCCTATAATCAATACATGGCCTGCATCTATTTGTGATTTATTTCCTATTAAATCCTGGTTGCACTACTAATTATTATTGTTGCCTTAGCTCCATTAGCTTACTCATAGAAGTAATTTATATTAATATAGAAAGTACATTTGTATAAAGTTTTCTAATTCAAAATGCATTTAAAAATCAAAATAAGGAGTAAAGATATAGTGTAGGGAATAAGGCTCTTGCCTTGCACATGGCTAACCTGGTGCCTTATATGGTCTTAATTCTCCCTCCTGTCCCCGTCCCCAGCCCACGAGGAGTGATTCCTGACTGCAGAACCTGAAGTAAGCCCTGTGCACTATTGGGTGTTCTCCTCAAACAAACAAAAAAATTAATTTCAATTCCCAAGGTAGCATGATCACTGAAAGGCACCTAGAAAATATATAGAGAGAATTGATTATAGAATATTTTCTTCCTTTTTTTCTCCTTAGATCCAGACCTTTAATGTGGAAGCACCATGCCAGACTGTGGAAGATTTAACAAATGGGGTTGTGATGGCCCAGGTTCTTCAAAAGATGTAAGAATAAATTGTTTATTATATATGTGTGTATATATATATATATAAAATCCAAAGCACATATAAAAAATTGAGAGTTTATGTGAAATAGATGCCATAAGTAGAGTAAGAACTGTAAGCAGTAGCAGTAATTATGATGGTACATACTTGTTTGAGTACACGTTGCCTACATAACACTAACTGATGAACCATATACCTGCTGTATCCTCTTCACCTTTCTGTAAATACACACAAGGGCATACATACAATATGAACTCCAAAGTCAACAATGACAGAGAATTTGTGTTGTCCATTGTTACATTCTAGCATCTAGGGCAGTACCTGGCTTGGGTTAAGCCATATGAAAATGCCATTCTTCATTGATCAAAAGTGTTTGAACCGGGGCTGGAGCAATAGCATAGCGGATAGGGCATTTGCCTTGCACGCGGCCAACTCGGGTTCAAATCCCAGCATCCCATATGGTCCCCCGAGCACTGCCAGGAGTAATTCCTGAGTGCATGAGCCAGGAATAACTCCTGTGCATTGCTGGGTGTGACCCCAAAACCAAAAAAAAAAAGTTTGAACCGTTTTCGTCCTGTTTGTCTGCATCATGGTTGCTTGTGTTTATTGACTGATAAAAGAAAATATGTATTTGGGATATTAAAAAAATACCTTATTTTCTTCTAAATATTTTGAAAACATGTCACGGTCACTGTCATCCCATTGCTCATCGATTTGCTCAAGTGGACACCAATAATGTCTCCATTGTGAGACTTGTTACTGTTTTTGGCATATCGAATACAATCATAATGGTAAATTTGGTGTGATGTAAATTTCATAGGTGATTGAAGTCTAGTGATTTGGGGAGATAATTTGTCTTTTGAAGACCTGAGCACTTAGCCATCAGCTTGATATTAAAAATTGGCATATGATTAGCTGTTATTGCTTTCAGTTATTTTGAGAATCAAGTGGATTCTTAGTATTGCTTACCATTTCAGAGAGTCTATTTGTCTTTGGAATTGGGGGCTTGACTGGTGCTTGAAAACTAATGTCAGTTTTGCAGCTTACATGCAGGGTGTGTATAGGCACACAGACTTAGAGAGACCTCAAGAAGGCTTATATGAAACCTGACCCCAGCCATGACTGTAGACTCTGAAAATAAGATGATCTCTGTGAGAGCTCATGATTTTCATGGTCACCTCTGAGTGGTACCCTACTTATCTTAAGCCCTTAGATGGTTTGGATGGTAAAAGATAGTCATGGTTTTGATTTATATACCATTAACTAGTTTTTCCTGTACTTGAATATCCTAACAATGAATATAGCATCTACATTTCACATTTGATTTGTTTAACTCAGCATAATCTCTTGAGATTTATGTTGGAAATTTTATTACACATTTTAAATGTATAAAATATATACATACTTATGAAAAAGAAAATTTAATCCCTCCTTTGTCAGTTTGAAATTCATTTTGCATCCAGAGTTGGTGATAGAAAGTTGAGAGGCACAAAAAGCACAATATTTGCATCAGGGTGTTTTTAAAGGGGAGGAGTGAATTAAGGGGAAGGAGTGAATGGGCAACAGATTTTTAACTTGCCATAAAAGAAAATTTGCTAGTGTAACAACTACCACAGATGATAATATAGTATAGTTATGAAACTTCTTAAGAGTTCTATTTAACTTAGTTCCAGGAAGAGTAAACCCAAAATGGTAGGTCATAGATTTCTTGTCAAGGAAGGAATATTTGCAGACTTAATAGAACATTGTGCATACTCCTAAGGTTGGAAAGAAGGTTTAACTGGCCAAAGCAAAAGGGAATGAGAATGGAAAGGCAGATGGAGTCAGAATAGGAAGCACACTGAGCACTGAGAAGCAGCTGAGTTTTGAAGGTGATAAGAATGTTAACAAGGGTTAATATTTTGAAAATTCTCTGGCTGCAGGTATAAAATTAACTGGAAGAGGCCAAAATGATGTTGGATGATCAGATTGGGAAGAAATTTGTAGTAATCAAAAGGGAGAAGATGGTATTTTGGACTAGGAGATGGTAAAGGAGATGAAGACAAGTACATGATAGATTGACAGTGATACAGAAAATCAAATTTCGACGATTGAGATGTGGGTAGGTGAAAAATGGAAGGTGTACAAGTGGATATTTAAATTACTAACTTAAACACCTGCATGGAAGAGGGTGCATATATGTGAGAATGCTTTAAACAGATTTTCTGGGAGCCAGGGCTGGATGTATCATGAATATCGTTTGGGGTTTTTGTTTTCTTTTGCTTTCTCTCTTCCTTTCCCTTTATGCTACAATGTGAAGTATGTGAAGTTTCATACATTTAGTTTTGTTCACCAGGCATCACACATTCTAAATTATATCTTTATTGCATACCTGCTTGCCAGGGTTTGTAGCACTCCTTTGGTTATGATACTCATACATATGCTTGCTGGGGTTCACATTTCAGTGCTGGGGAGGGTCCCAGACACAAGATCTGTCAAAATTGCGCATAGTATATGTGAGCAGCACTGAATACTGATTTCATAGCATCAGGCTTGCAAGGCAGAGACTCAGCCTTTGAAAAATTCCCTGGGCCCCTCATGAATTTAGTCTTGAGAGGCACTGAATCTGAATGTTATTGAGACATCAGCAGAAAATGCCAAGTTAGAGTTGGCAAGAGATGGAAAAGGTTATTCCATCTCTAATTGTGGACTGATTGATAGTTCAGAAGAGTACAAACTAGAGATACCAAGTTTGGTATCTCTAACTGGAAGACACTTAATTTGTTAACTTACCTAGGGAGGTGTAGGGAAAGAAGGAAAAAATGAATAGCCCGAGATGAAAAGAACTTTTATCAACCAATAGAGGGACCAGAGATGTCTGAGTTAAAACCAGTAGAGATTGAGTGCAGAGAAAAGTGTTTTCATTTTGTCTCAGCTAATTAGTGAAAAGACTGCATTTTTTTTCTAGTTTCACTAGAAATTATAAATGGATCTAAATATGCTTTTTAAAATTTTTTATTATCATAAAGTTGTTCACAATAATTGTATACACTCAACATTTCAACAGCAGTCCCACCACCATTACACCTTCCCACCATCATTATTTAAAATTTTCCCACTGCCACCGAAACCTGCCCATAGGCAGATGCTAAATAATTTATTTTGTATTGCTTGTTATGAATAGTATGAGATGTCATGCAGCCATGAAAGTGGTCACGTGCTCCTGGAATTCTAAAGTTTTTTTAATGTTTGGGGTCCAGAGACATCTCTTCAGCGTGCCGTTAATGCGCTTAAACGATCTGATTTTGATCTCTCTTGAGATTTTCTGTGGGTTTCTGAAGCAAAGCTAATAAATGAATTTGCATAGCTGAGCCCGAGGTGGTTTGTGGGCGTGACTCCCACATATCTAACTTTGGGTCATTTAATTTCTAGGAAAACTTGGTCCCAAGTTGTTGGGGTCTGACCAGAGGCACAGCGACAGTTTTGGGATATCAGAAAGCCTGAACACTCCATCAGGCTGTTGATACACTCACCTGCAAGTACAGGTTGATCTACTGGGTGGCACCCTACTCCCTCAGTATGCTTTCGTTAATGAAATTTCTCTGGTTTCTAGGATGTCTTAGAACCATACAGTATATAGCCTTTTCAGATTGGCATCTTTCTCATATAAATACTGTATAGAAGGTTTTCCATCTCTTTTCATAGATTGATAACTTTTTTTCTTTTTTTAATTTTAAAAGGACACCATTCAGTATATGGAGATTTGACGTTAGGCTTGCTATTCAAGTTATATTTCTGTTGTTGTTGCTCTCCTAAGATTTATCTGTGAGTCTTTGGATTGTGGCTGTTAATGACCTTATATGGCTCCAGAAGCAGTTTGTGGGTGGACTGCCAGGCTCCCAGGAGCAAAGGGAGATGGGGGGAGGTCACCCATTCCTGACTCCTTGCAAGCCTGGAGATTTCAGTCACAAAACCTGCATACCTGAGTTTTTCAGTAGAGTCTTTGTCATGCATGGGGACTCATCTGAGCTTGTGGATATCAGCTGTGAGCATGGTGGTGATTGGGTTCTGGAGGTTTTCAGCTGCCTGGGCTCTGTTGGGGCCGGTGGTGGGCTCACCTGCCCTCCTCTGGGGTGCCCCAGATGAACTCAGCCTGGCCTGGGGTGTGGAGGCATCTCTGCTCATTTCTTTTTATGCTTCTGCACTTCATATTGTAAGAAATTTTAGTTAAATTAAAATACAATAAGTTGTGCTTTTAAAAAAATTGTGGGTTTTTTTTTTTTTTGCTTTTTTGGGTCACACCCAGCGATTCTCAGGGTTTACTCTTGGCTTTGGTCTCAGGAATTACTCCTGGCAGTGCTCGGGGGACCATATGGGATGCCGGGGATCGAAACCGGGTCAGCTGAGTGTAAGGCAAACGCCCTACCCCTGTGCTATCGCTCCGGCCCCCAAATTGTGTTTTTTTGTGTGTGTTTTTGGGCCATACCTGGTAGAACACGAGCACTGCTCCTGGTCTAGTGCTCAGGAGACATTTTCTTCAGTGTTTAAGAGACCACACAGTGGATTGAACCTGGAACTCCTACATGCAAAACGTGTGCTCCAGCCTTTGAGGTATCTCTCCAGCACAAATCACATATTTTTAAAATAATGAAGTTTGATCATTTTTTTTTTCAACCTTTGGGTCATATCCAGCAATGCTCATGGGGTTACTCCTGACTCTGCCTGAAGAAATACTCCTAGTGGTGCTTGGGGGCCATATGGGATGCTGAGGATTGATCCCAGGTAGGCTGCATGCAACGTAAACGCCCTACCTGCTAAATTACTGCTCTAGCCCAAAAGTTTGATAAATTTTTTTTCCAGCTATTTTGGCCAGTGGTTCAGTGTAACGTCCCAGGAGTGCAGTGTTACTCCAGCCCTGTTATGCTGGGGTTTACCCTGGCCACCGGTGGTGCTCAGGGATCTCTAGAGCTTGAGTCAGCAATTGGGGGAGCTACTTTTCCGGTATTGACTGGATGCAAGACAGGCACTTTAGCTGCAGCACTAACTCTGGTCTTGTTTTCTTTTTTGAGAGAAGAGGGAATTTCATTATATAGCAATATTTTGGGATTTTGTATGAAGTTATATTTCATATATAATTCACAACAGGTATATATAAAATGCAATTTCATAATATTGGTGAAAGAACATGCAGTTTCATATATACTGTTTTATGGGTAGACCACAGTCCACCCATTCATCTCATGAGTATCTGAATTGTTTCTAACATTTAGCTATTAAAAATCTTTGTGAATATTAGTATACAAGTTTTTGTATAAGTATGTTTTTAATTTCCAAGCCCCTGACCTAATAATACCAAAGGTCAGTAAAGTCAGCAAACACAAAATGAAACCTTTTTGTTATTGCTCAAGTACTTGACTGTTAACATTAAACTCAAATTTACTGAATTTCTTTCCTGTTTCAGCTTCTTCAATTGAGAAAAATTTACTTTGGACTTCATAAAACTTTTTTGCAAAGTAGCATTTAACATAACTTATTTAATAAAAGAATTTGAATTGATTGTTTATGCTACAAAATTTGTGCCTATATATGTGAACCTGGGCTGGAGCGATAGCACAGCGGTAGGGTGTTCACCTTTCACGCGGTCGACCCATGTTCGATTCCTCCGCCCCTCTTGGAGAGCCCAGCAAGCTACCAAGAGTATCGAGCCTGCATAGCAGAGCCTGGCAAGCTACCTGTCCTTATTAGATATGCCAAAAACAGTAACAATAACAGTCTCAATGAGAGACATAACTGGTGCCCGCTCAAACAAATCGTTGAGCAACAGGATGACAGTGACAGTGATATGTGAACCTATATTCATGAGCCCAAAGAACAGTCTGTTGCTTTTCCTAGATTTGACTTTGGCTCTGAAAGAACTATGTCTTGGGATTGGAGAGATAGCTCAGTAATCTGAAATTCATGCCTGGCAAGCGCGAGGACACAAAGTGGCCCTAAGCATGCACAGAATGCCTAGGGCATTCAGAATGCCCCATTGCCAGGGCCTAGCATTGAGCCAGTTGGTCCACTTGGTTGAGTGTCAGTGGGAGTGTTCCCAAGGTAGCCTGGCCACTGCTTGAGGAAGTCAGAGTGGGGGGTCAGTAGAGGAATACAGCTCTCCCCCAACAGTGCTGCTTTCTGAGGTGACTACTTTCTCCTACAGCCTTCATATACCACTTTACCCAGAGGGATACTCCTCAGAACTACTTCTACAGCTATCCTTCCCCGTTCCTAAACCCCCCTAGCTTCTATTTTATGGTTTCATCTCATCCCTGTCATTGCTGTCTTTCCCTCTCATTTCTCAACCATTTTGGATTTTGTCCCACCTGTCATTTTTTTTTTTGCTTTATGTTTTTATTTGTTTGCTTTCCACTGTCAGTGTTTCCTGAATTATGATCTTCTATCTTTGTCTGCTGACTTTGTCTTCTATTAGATTTCATCTATTTGTTTGTTCCCAGGGTCATTCTTCATATCTTTTTATCATTGTAGATAATTCTTAATCCTAAATTTTATTTGCCACTAACTGGTCTCTGTTTTCTGTTTTTCCTTCACTTTCTCTAAACAAATTCCCCCTATTTTCTAGTGATGCATTTATTAAAAAATAAATAAGTTCTTTATGTAGGTTAGATATTAACCCTTTATCAAATGAGTAATTGGCAAATAATTTCTCCCAGTCTGTGGTCTGTCTTTGTACTCTCCATTGAGGTGTAGAAGCTTCTTAGTTTAATGTCCCATTTGTATATTTTTGCTTCCACTTGCTTGGTCAGTGGCATTTTGTCTTTAAAGATGCCTCTAGCATCAGTAATACCCTTAAAGATGCCTCTAACTTCTACAGAAGAAATATAAGAGAGTTCTGCCTATATTTTCCTCTGTGTACCTTTTGGATTCAGATCTGATAACAGGTTCTTTAATCCATTTTGATTTGACTTTTGTGCAAGGCAGTAGAAGGAGGTCTCAGGGTATTTGTTTGGGCTTTTTTGTGTTTTTTTTTTTCCATGTACTTGACCAGTTTTCCCACTACCACTTGTGGTAAAAACTTTCCTTCTTCCGAAACACCAAGTAAAATGTGGTCGGAGGTCATGCGGGGGAGGGGTAACGCGTGCCGAATGTAGACTAGAGACTAAACATAATGGCCACTCAACACCTTTATTGCAAACCACAACACCTAATCACAGAGAGAGAAAGAAAGGGAATACCCCTACCCTGCCATAGTGGCAGTTTGGGGTGGGGGGAGACGGGACTGGGGAGGGTGGGAGGGGTGCTGGGTTTACTGGTGGTGGAGAATGGGCACTGGTGAAGGGAAAGGTTCTCGAACTTTGTATGGGGGAAACATGAGCACAAAAATGTATAGATCTGTAACTGTACCCTCACGGTGATTCACTAATTAAAAATCTAAAAAAAAAACTTTCCTTCTTCCCCTTCAAATTTTTTGTTCTTTCATCAAAGATTATCTGCTCATATATCTGTGGGTCTGTCTCTGGATTTTCCACTGTATCCCATTGATCTGAGAGTCTGTCTTTATTCTAGTAATACTTTGATTCTCTGGGGTTGTTTAATGTTCTGTATGAATTTCAGGAGTATTGATCTATTTGAAAAATGTCATGGGGGGGGCTGGAGAGATAGCACAGCGGGTAGGGCGTTTGCCTTGCACGCGGCCGACCCGGGTTCAAATCCCAGCATCCCATATGGTCCCCTGAGCATGGCCAGGGGTAATTCCTGAGTGCAGAGCCAGGAGTAACCCCTGTGCATTGCCAGGTGTGACCCAAAAAGAAAAAAAAAAAAATGTCATGGGTATCCTTATAGGGACTGCATTGAATCTGTATAATGCTTTGAGGAGTATTGCCATTTTGATATTAATCCTCCCGTTTCATGAACAAGGGGCATGTCTTTTCTATTTCTTGAAATAGTATTTTGTAGTTTTCTTTGTATAGATCTTTCACCTCCTGGCAGGATTAGTGCCCATATGGAGCACCAGGAATTGAACCTGAGTCTGCTACATGCAAGAGGAGTGAGTGCCCTACCCACTGTGCTGTCACTCTAGCCCCATTTCACTCTTCTTAAGGGACGTCTCTCACTTTGCTCTTTTTTAAACCTCTTCCTACTTTTGAAAAAGTTGAACAAAAGAATTGAAATCTGGTATCTACTGTGTACCCTTTTCTCAACATCACTTTGACCTTGCTTTGCTACCTACGGAATTGGGGGAAGAGTCATATATAAAATAATTACCTACCATTTTGTATATTGGGTTCCACTCCCTCTTTCTCTTTTTGGGTGGTGAACTTTTGTGCCATACCCAGCAGTGTTCGACTCCTTCCTTCTGCTGTGGGCCTTGTGGGACAGGAATGTGGGGGATTGATTTATTTCAGACTATCACCCTACCCCTCCAGTGTCTTCTTGTCTACTCAAGATTCAACCCTGTTATGTGCTTTAACATACAAGCTAACTTATTTCTGTTACTTTTTTTTTAAGGACTGTGATTTACAGTTACTGATGGTTGAGTCTTAGGCATATGTTTCAAGCCAATTCCTGCACCAGTGTTCGAATGCTCCTCCGCACCCCTCCCCTACCCCTGCCTGTCACCTTGATAGGCACATTACAAAGAATCAGTAGTTGCCACTTCGTCGAGGATTCCATTGTTTCGGTCATCTTTCTGTTATATTTCTCACCATCCCATTTTTGTTATTTATTCCATTTCTTCTCGTGGCAACAAAATTTTTTTTTCTTTTGTTCTACTTTTTTGTTCTACTTTCTTTTGTTCTACTGTTCTACCACCCCCAGGGGACGTAGGGCCACTCCTGGTGCTAGGAAAGGGGAGAGATGGGCAGGATCTGAGGTAGTGGCTGGATCCAGCTGAGTTAACAGCAAGGAAGAAAACACTATGTGTAGAGTCAACGGTGCTGTACTCTGCAATTGCAAATCTGCTTTCAGTTGGCACCACATACTTCTGGTGGCTCCTCCAAGGTCCACCAGGAGAAATCCCTGAGAACAGCCAATAGTAAGCCCTGAGCATAGCCAGGTGTGGTCCGAAAACTAAAAGAACAAAACTGAAAATCTACTGAGCAGTAAGATTTCAGTGTGAGGTGTATTTACCACAGTTTCAAAAGCAGATGCAGTGCATGATTCTTAGACTATACATGGACAAACCAAAAAGACTCTAAGGCTATTGAAGGACATCCGAAATATCAACAGAGTATAACAAATGTTATGTGCCTTACTTGAATTTATGTATTTATGGAGGTGATTTGGCAGTGGGGGGGGGATCCTTTTTTTGTTACTGTGATGACATGGGTTGCACACTTGTAATTTCAGTGCTGCTGTTGTGGTGCTCACACACACTTGATTGATTTCTTATGTGCCTGAGGATGCATGCTTTGTTATGCCCCAGTGATCACAGCAGCACTGTTGACAGGATTATACTCAGCATGTGGGGAAGCCTTGAATTAGAGTCACAGCCTTGGGTATGAAACGTAAACATTCTCCCCCACTGAACCCTATCACCATATATTCACATATATATTTATACACACACATATATGCACATATACATACACGTATACTTAAATACATATTGTTTTTTTAGAGGCAAAAGAATTTTTAGGACTAAAATGAATTATTTTGACAATAATTTAGAAATATTGCTGTGAAGAAAATTCACAGTTTAGTAAAAGAATGCATTAAAGAGGTTATTTATAGATGAACTAATGACGTAGGCCCAGGGAACGATGAACAGTTTTCTCCGAATGCCTCATCCACTTTCACAGTTTTAGCCTCAGTTCATATAGATAAGTTACAAGCACAGAAAGAAGAATAATTGCTATTTTTCTTTAACAGAGTTATTTATTGAGGTAAAATTAGTCTACAAGAATATAGATGTTTGTATGTTATAGAGGTGCATTGTTACCATACTACGCCTCGTAAAGTGCTCATAACCCTCCACCATAGTCCCTAAGATCCTTCTCTTTTCTCCCTTCCCCACAGGAATCTCAATTCTGTTGTCCTACACTGAGTTTGTTTCCATTGAACAGTGTCTTTCTCTTGTTTTGTTGATTTTTATACACACCCCTTCTGTGAGAGGTCACTTATGAATGTTCAGAGGACTGCCATGTTAGGGTGGAATCCAGGCTCTACTACCCACAGCTATGACATACCTTTTTGACCCTTTATTTTTAATTCCTGAGAAATTTCTAGACTACTCTTTATACAAAATGAACCTGTTTGTGTTCCCACCAATAGTAAATGAGGGTAGCTTCCCCTCCCCCCCAGCATCTCCACCAACTGTCTGTAGTTCTGGGTCTTTTTTTAGAGGCCATGCCTCATAGCATCAAGCATTCGATTCACGATCATGGCCACGGCTGCATGCAAGGCAAGCACCCTAGCCTCTGTACTATTTCTCTGGCCCATTTTATTTTTCATGTGTTTAAGTAAAAGGGGTTCCTTGCAGCGGCTGCTGGTAGTTATACTCCTGGACTCTGAACTAAGATATGGCCCCGTGCAGCTCCGGCAGGGGAAGGGTTTCTGTCCCTTGGCCTTTTCCCCCTGGACAGCATGGTGACCACCATCGTTCAGAACCAATTGGACAGAGAGTTAGGAGTTTGCAGTGATGGGACGGGATGCATAGGGAATCTTGTGATGGGGGAGGCAGAACTGGCTCTGCCTCCTACCCAGTGAGACCTCGAGCAGTTGCCCACGTACAGCTCCTCCGCTCCTGAACAGCCATGATCCCAGCACCACAGAAACCAACCTCGGAATGCAGCGGCTACTGGCAGAAATACCTCTGGACTTAATACCAGAATTCCAAATCTGTGCGGCCACTTTCGAAACCGTGCAACATCTTATGCTCTTTGTTACCAACAATAGAAAACATACAATCTAATGATGCCATTCTGACAGGTCTAACTGTTGGGGGGAAAACTCCAAATAATGATAGTGAGTTTCCTATCAAAAATTGAATGTAATCAGAGTAAGGAAAGAGTAAAGTGCAAATCATCTGCCACACAGGCAGAGGGGGAGGGGGGGTATGCTGGGGTTATTGGTGGTGGAACATGTGCACTGGTGAAGGGATGGGTGTTTGAGCATAGTATGACTGAGACTCGATCCTAAAAGCCCTATAACTGTTCTCACGGTGACCCAATTAAAAAATAAATAAATAAATAAATAAAAATAAAAGGGGTTCCTTTTAATGTTGTTCTTAATTGGTAAAATAAAAGCTCTATTCATACATTCAAAACAATCCCTTGATCTACAGAGTTCATTTTATCATAAGCTGTTTCTATTGGGGTGAATATAAAGACTAGAGGTTATTTGATCTCAATCGTAAAGTGCCCCTAGAGACATGAGGAACCAGCTGTCAGTTCATACAGAGTCTGGCAGTTTGATAGGTCACAAGAGGATGCTGGTTCTGTGAAAACTAGAGATGTTTCCTTTGCTTATCACCACAGGGAGCAAATATAGAAGAATATTTAGTTCCTATGAACTATGGTTGTTCATCATAATAGTCTACTTCCCTCTATGTTTATAAATCATTTGTACCATATAGTACTTGATTTGAAAGATCTTACTCAGATTTTTTTTAGTTCTGAAAGAATTTCATAAGAAGTATTGCTCTAAGTTACACAAGAGAGATCCCTTTAATCTTGGAGTTTTTAGAATGCTACATAATTTCTTAGATAAGCTTGCTTTTCTTAAAGTTTTTTTTTTAAGAAAAGTATTTTTTCTTCTGCTAGAGTATACTATCTTTACTGTATGCATCTGAGTTACCACTTAGTAGTAATTTTAGTTTTTAGTTTTTTTTTTTTTCTTGAGAGGGAGAAAGGGAAAGAGGGAGAGAGGGAGAGAGAGGGAGGGAGAGAGGGAGGGAGAGAAGAGAACATGATCTCTGGCTGTGGCTTTTTTTTTTTTTTACATGCTTTATCTCGATTACATTCCATGTTTCAACACACAACTCACTACCGTTGTTGGGGTTTCCCCCAAAAAAGAAAAAGACAGTCCTATTGCCAAGGAGGCATTTGATAGTTCTCCATTGCTAAGAATATAGAGATATTAAGTCCCGCTGTTTGTTACATAACTTTTCTTTTTCCCCCTTGCCCCGCGCCACCGAGTTCACGCCTGTTTAGTAATCGCCACGCTGCCTGACAAAGGGAAAAAAAAACGAAAAGGATGGTTATTTCCCGTCATCAGCAGGCGTGGGGCTCTGGCTTAGTTGATAGTCTAGTAGAGTGTCTGCAAGCAGTTTCTGGAACCAAAGGTCTTGCGCTGGTATCGGCTCCGGCTCGAGATTCCACCAGCGTCCCACTGTTCCATGTACATAATTTTTCCCCTTATATCCCATTCCCACGCCACCAGGTCTGTTTGCTTAATGGACATCACACTATAGTTGACGCCACGCCGCGTTTCTTCCCGAGAAAGAAGAAAATTTCTTCTCAGCCGGCGTGGGGATATAGCTTAGTTCAGTCTAGAGAGATGGCTACCACTTTGATTGCCTTCAATATTTCAGCAACAGACTTACTATTCTTGTTAGGATCTCCACAAAAGTCCGACCCATTAAAAAGGAACCATTACATATTGCTGATGCTAAGATGACATTAGGTTGCGCGGTTGCAGCAGCGGTTGCGTGGCCGCGGTTTTGGGTTTCTGTATAAAGTCCAGGGAAAGTACAACCAGAAATAACATCACTACAAACTTTTACCCTTTTATGTTGCTCATAAGATGGAGAAACCTAGAGAGAAGCTCGGCATCTC
The DNA here is from genome assembly GCF_027595985.1 of Sorex araneus. NCBI lineage: Eukaryota > Metazoa > Chordata > Mammalia > Eulipotyphla > Soricidae > Sorex > Sorex araneus. Next base: position 333,790,057 of record NC_073302.1, on the reverse strand, counting down.
CATTTTGCGCTCAGAAAGCCGCGGACCCTGCGCTGTGCTCGGGAGGAAGGGCTTGAGAGAGAGAGGTTAAAAGAATTGGGGGATGCCCGGTTTCCACTGTTTCAGCCCGCCGTGGGTTCTCCGATCCCGTGCCGGAATTAGTTCAGTGGGCTGCTTGGAGTCCAAGGGCGCTTTCTTGGGCTCTTCCATCATGCTCGCTCCGCAGCAGGGTCCAAAGGGCAGTAATTTTAGTTTTAATTTGACTTTGTGTAGTTATTGTCCACATGGCACAAACTCACAGATTACCTTTTTTATACATCTTTTGATTGGAAGAATACTTGCATGGCAGTAATTAGGGTTTTTGGGTTAGAGTTTTTTAGATTATTTCTGTATTTTTACAGAATACAATTTTTTTGGACAAATAATACAAATATAGTTTATTTGAAATAAAAATGCTTATAACGCTCAGTGGGTCACTCAGAAATGAACTCTTGCTCGACTGTGTTACTCAGCAAAAAAAAAAAAGCTGAAGCACGAACACCCTTTTTTTAGACATGTATTTGGAGAAAGGAAGACACTACTTGGTTTTAAAAAAAAACTGACCTTCCTTAAGGCCTGGTCATAGAAGTGTAAACAATGTAAATGAGTCCACCATTACCAGCTCTCATATCACATCTAGGTCACCAGTGCATTCTGAGATTATACAAAACTTGCCACTGAAGGGCTGCTACATCACAGTTACATTTGGCAGGCAGGACTGAGGAAGAGTAATTTAGAACAAGTTTTACAACCTATTTAAAACAGATCACCAATATTCCCTGAAATAACTGGTTACAATAGAAAGATACTGCCTGGAAGTTACCTTTTCACTTTGGTTCATTTTCAGTTTTTGTTTGTGTTTGATTCACTTGCTTACACAATTCTGCCAATATTTTAAAGCACAAAACATCAATACCTACTTTTCCTTCAATATCTGCATTTTTCAAGTTTTATACTCTACTACATCCCTAGTATGTCAGAATTCTTAAATATTAAAAAATGAATTAAGAACTTCTGTAAATGCAGATGTCTATAATTATAATAGTACTAGAGGGAAGGAGACAAGGTAAGGGAAAAAAAGCAGACACACTTATGGACAGGGAATATGGCTCAAGTCTTTGGATTTAAAAACAAGTTTCTCAGAGAAGCTGGGTATTATAGAATGTCCAGAAACTTCCTTCACCCCACCCCAAAAGGACTTGAAAAGCCCTAATCCAAACTTCTGAAAGCTACAGTTGAGATATTATAAATGATGAAAGCAGTCAGGGGGAGACGTCTTCCATTCAGCCATTGTTGGTCACATAGCTCCCACTGCTGGTGGATCAGTAAAGACCACTGAAGTACCAGTAGTGCTCTGAAGGATAAAGGTAGAAAAGTACTGACCAAATGACCTGTCTACGTCAGTAATAAGACTTTATGGATAGGAAAATTTCCTAAATAGAATGACTCCAGGATAGACCAATGTTTCCATCATTAAATGTGGCAAAATTTAAAAAAAAAATTACAAGTAGATATCATGAAAAAGAAAATTACAAGGCAAAAAGAACACAAAAGAAACAAGACAATGCTCTATAGGTCCAACTGTACTCCATGAGACTAGAAAACCTGTTAACTTTGAAAGCCCTAGCAAAATATCACTCCTGTTTATAAATCACTTAATATATCAAATGATCGCATGTTGAATCCTTTCTTTCCATTTAACGAAAAGTCCTGCATTCAGCCTTTAAGCATTCTGCATTTCCTTCCTGATCTTGTAGCTGAGGATCTTATTCCACTTGATCTTGGTGCGGTTGACGGAAGCTGCCTGCGCAAAGCCCTGAACGTGGTATCTGACATTGTTTAGTAGTTCTCACTAATTGCTGTCTGATACTCATTTTCTGCATGCTCTATGATTTTAATAAATTCCTTGGCAGTTTGGACTTCATTCGAAACAGTAACTGAATCTTGTACATCTTTATGACTAACTAACTGAACATTCCCATCTTCATAATAGTGAACCTGTATTTAAAGTACTCCCACCACTTGAGCTGTAAGTGGGGTGATGGTGAACTTCCACTCTGATCTCCAAAGACCATTCCAGAAATTTTTAGGCTGAAACTGGTGGCTTTCAGTGCATGCAATAATGGTCTGTTGCCCATCTATAGTTTTAGCATAAACAGTACAGAAGCCGTTGGAATAGTGATCTTTCACATAGGTCCTTAAAGCACTGTCACAGGATTCTCTCCACGTCTTCAGACTACCATCTATGTCCTCGGGCTGGGGGTCACTGGCTTCTTTCAGTAAGTGGTCAAACTTAAAGGAAATCTTGTTTCTTGGATCTAAAAATCTGCTATTGCCCAGGTCACCATGTTCTGTAATTAAAACCTGATCTTCATATCCTTCTATCTTTACAGGCGTGAATTGATCCATGCTATATTGGGCAAATGCATGTGCTGCCCCTTCCCTGAGAAGATTGTCATTATTCAGTAGTAGCCGACATCATTGAACACTTTGTTAAATTCTCCTGGGGTTGCATGAGTAATGAATTTTGCAGCTATACGTACCTTCTCCTCATCCGACACCAGATCCTCGAAGTCGGCCATCTTGGCTGCTGTGGCCCGCCCGACCTGGCGCGAAGCCCAGAATACAAATTTTTAATGTTCTGAATTATTTTTGTAATAGTCAGTTTAGAAGAATTTATGTCAACTGATATTTTTATTTGCATTAATCTGTATTTATAAGAGGAATTAAGTAAAGGAGATAACTTTCTACAGTTTTCTGCCCAGTTTATAATTATTGCTTTCTCTGAAACTTAGCCCTCTTTTGTGTTGCGTGAACGTTCATGCAGTCGGAGGCACTGAGATAAGGCACGTGGAAGAAATGTCTTGATTGGAGGACTAAGGCTCGCTCTGGCTCTTAGCAAAGGCAGAGGGCCTCGTGGACCTCCTTTTATGGAGGTCTAAAAGGCACAATATAGTGACGTCACCAAAGGCATCAAAAGATGTTACAGGAAGAACATTGAGGCAACGTTATTTCCTTGTATCTACAGGCCAGTAATCCAGACCTCCAGAAAGAAGATGCAAAACCAAAACTGAAATCTTACTTGGGCTAAAAGCACTTGGATTTACATCCCAAAGATAAAACTGCCCCCCCACCCCCCAACACACACACACCTGAAATCTACATCCCAAAGACTAGGCTGGGCCAGAGCCTACAATTTACAGTATCAAAGGTCAGGCCTGGCTAACACCATCTGCATATCAAAGACCAGCCAGGCTTCTGTGAGAGAAGGAAAACTGCTCTGTTTTCAGTATACTGAAATTATTTTTCTGAAGGCAGCTTGAAGGGGGAAAATGTTCAGCTTCATCCAAACCAGTCAGGACACACAAGAAGTAACCCTGTGCATCGCCAGTGTGACCCAGAAGGCAAATAAAAAAAATCGGGGCTGGAGCAATAGCACAGCAGCTAGGGCATTTGCCCTGCACACAACCGACCCAGGTTCAATTCCCAGTATCCCACATAGTCCCCCAAGCACCGCCAGGACTTATTCCTGAGTGTATGAGCCAGGAGTAACCCCTGTGCATCTCTGGGTGTGATCCAAAAATCAGAAAAAGAAGAAAAGTCATGTGAGAAATTCTCTACACATCTTATGTCTGACAAGGTGTTTGTATTCTGAATACTTGTATTACTTGTCTTCCCATTGATCTTCGATTTGCTCGAGCGGGCGCCAGTAACGTCTCCATGTCCCTGTCGCGTGCTACTGTAGCCTAATGATGTCTGCTCACTCCAGGAACAGGAAGAGCCTCAAACCATTTATTCAGGGTTTTGACGAAGAAGTCTGACAATCTATATTCACCTAATACCGAAAGAGCCCCCCCCACCACCACCCCAATACAACAGCGTATTCTGAATACATAAAGAAAAAACCCTATACCAAGACAATCCTATTCTTGGGGCTGGAATGATAGCACAGCAGGTAGGGCGTTTGCCTTGCACGCAGCCAACCCGGTGTGTAAAAACACAAAAAAGAAAAAAGAGGGAAGGAGAGGGAGGAAAGGGCCATGTGGGGCACCACACCGCGGGCACTGGGCACAGGGTACCGGTGCTCTATCTCTCCCGCTGCCCGCGTTCGGTAGTCTTCAGCCGCTTCCCCCACCCTGGAGAGATTGATGGCGATGATGAGGCAGGCGAAGGAAGGAACGGAGCCAGGCTGGTTGATCTCAGTTGCAGTTTATTCCATTCCCATCTCCATTCTCCTCTGATTCTCCTCCTGCTTGTTCCTCCCCCATGCTACTTCATTCTTCTTCTCCTCTGGATCCGGATCTCAATCTAGCTTCTCCAGATCTGTCACTGGGACTGGCCCTGGGACTGGCCCTGGGACACCAGGACTGGCCCCCAGCCCACTCTCCCAGCCTAGTTAAATCCCTAAGAATGAGGGGTTGGGGCTTACACATAGGTGCGGTCACAATCAATAGGGTTAAAGTTCTTTCCCTCAGGGCATGCTGCTTCTAGGACAGATTCTCTTTCAGCAGGACACCTACCCAAGAGCGGAATCCCATGGATGTGTTTCTCCTCTCCTTGTCCAACTAACATAAGCATTCATACTATTAATCATTTTGTATGGACATAGCAAGAGATGCATTAAGCTTATAGAATTGCTCTCCTGGGGTCATCTTGATCTCAGACTACAGTGCTCAGGCCAGATTAGTCTTTCCTATCCCTAGCAGGGTCCTAGTCTCATCGTTGCTTTTGGATCATGACATGACATGTCCATGACCAAGCTCTTAACATATAGTTAAGCATTAGGCGCTTTGGCCAGGCCCATCTCGATGCCAGGTAACACTTAACTCACCGCTTGCCCTGGGTCCGTCCCGTCCCTCGTTGGGACCCTGCTTTTGGGGGTGCTAGGAAGTAAGGGCAGCTGAGGCTTAAGTCAAGAAAGCAGATGCCCAGGAGTGAATAATATTTGAAGCCAATTAAATCCCATGTTACCAAAGCATATTAGCAACTGTCTTTCTTTGTCCATACAAAAAGGACATTGCTCTAAACTATTCAAAAGACATAAAAAGAGGAGAAAAGGCAATATTAACTTACAATACAAGTTCACTGTCCTAGCAAGATCTGACCTTACAAATTAACAGAGTCTGATTAGGGGAAGAGCTGATTAACTAGTTGGGCAAGGGAGCATAGAAGTGATTACGGATAAACAAAGGAATGGAAGTGACTCGGAAGCACTTTGATGGGTGTGATGGATATACCTAAACTCCTAGTGGCAAGGGGAGCAGGACATACCAATATAGTCTAGAATTGTTCAGAGATTATTACCAGATAAGCCCAAACTCTGTGGCAAGGGAGAAAGGACAAACCAGTGATATCCTACAACCCGGGTTCGATTCCCAGCATCCCATATGGTCCCCCAGCACTGCCAGGAATAATTCCTGGGTGTAGAGCCAGGAGTAACCCCTGTGCATCGCTTGGTGTGACCCGAAAAGCAAAAAAAAAAAAAAAAAAAAAGACAATCCTTTTCTTAAATAGACAAAGACTCTTGTTTGTTTGTTGTTTGTTTTGGGGGGAGCTCACTAGCAATGCTGGGGTCTACCAGAGCTATACCCTGGTGGGAGGCCATCCATGTGCTTTGATCCCAGATAATCAAACCCAGGATCTTCTGTATGCCAAGCATGCACTTCAACCCATTGAAGCATCTTCTGGACCCAAAAGAGAAAAAACTCTTTCTAGATGTTTGTTTTTTTCCTTTTCATTTAAGAAAATGTAAGCCATTAGTCAAAATAAAATACTACTTCACATTCAGTGGCTGTTACCCAAAAAAGATCATTGTAGCTATTGGCAAGACTGAACCAACATCAGTTCCTAGCAGGAAAATAAAAGATGCAGCTACTTTAGAAAAGGACTTTTTTTTTTTTAATCTAGTTTGAGGGCCCGACCTAACATTGCCCAGAACTTACTCCTAGTTCTATGCTCAGGGGTCACTCCTGGCAGTACTCAGGCAACCATATGCTCAGGAGATTTGAAACAGGATCAGCTTCATGTAAGGAGAAAAAAAAAAACCTATAAATAAATAAGTACTTTTTTTTAATAATAAAAACTTTGTATTCTAAATACCATGTCATTCATATAGGAATAATTTAACACAGGGTCTGGAGCGATAGCACAATGGGTAGGGCGTTTGCCTTGCATATGGCATACCCGGGTTCAATTCCCAGCATCCCATATGGTCCCCCAGCACCGCCAGGAGTAATTCCTGAGTGCAGAGCCAGGATTAACCCCTGTGCAACGCCAGGTGTGACCCAAAAAGCAAAAGAGAAAGAAAATAATTTAACACAAAAAATATTCAACACAATTTAGTGCTGATTATATATTTTTTGAGTGTTTCTACATATTTCTCTCATTGCTCTTATTTATTTGGATGACTAGAATCTTGTTTTGGGTAGAAATCCCCCAATTATTGTTGGAGCCAACAGAACTACATGTCAGTACTCTGGAGGCCATTCAGTGCCCGGGATTGAACCCAGGACCCTGTGTGTCCAAGCATATTCTTTAGCTCTTTGAGCTGTCTCCCTTACCTGTCCAACAGTTGTGTTTTGAAATAATCTTCAAAAATAGCACTTGTTAAAGAGGACAAGAATAGGTGTTTAACCTTGAAGAAATAATTTCTTGGAGCACTGGTTTAAAATGCTATAAATTGAAGTTTACACCGTTTGTTTGTTTGTTTTTCTGTTGAGTGCTCATAGACTTTGAGAGGTTTTCCTAAGAAAAATCAGCGTCTCTGTGTTTAATTTCTGTCCTTGTTTCAAGTTATTTATCTACGTTAATGCTGTCAAATTGTAAGATTTCTGAAAACAAATGGTATCCAGCTTTGTATAATGCCTAGTATCATATCTGAAGAAAGAGGTTCTATTTATTTAAAAAGCTGAAATTTTAGCGATATTACTGTGACACTTTAAATTAATGGATCATGGAGGTCATTAAAATCTTAACTGAAAAATCTGCAACCTTCTTTCTTGATGTTTGCATTTTGTCTACTTAAAATTGTGCTATTAATGTTGACTCCTTTTAGGTATTAGTGTGATAACTATAAATAGTTACTTCCAATTCTATATATTTGTCTATAATTTGCTTTTAAATTATATTGTTATTTTTTTATTTTCTAGATTGCTTTTAATAAGTAGTTTTTGGCTGATTTTTGGTTTTTGTTTTTGATGAGCAGTACTACTGTAATTGCATCCAGTCCTGTGTACTGAGTTATTTTGTGACTGATAAATGTCAATACATTTTTATGTAGCAGTTAAGTGATAATAAGGGATCGATTTAATTTTTAGTTATTTTGTTTGTTTTAGTTTTATAGCTACATGGTCTTAATATACTAGCTTTTTCTTATTTGCAGAGATCCTGCATATTTTGATGAAAATTGGCTTAACAGAATCAAAACTGAAGTAGGAGATAATTGGAGGCTAAAGGTATTTTTTTATTTTTCCATTTGTTAATCATTTATTTAGTTGTATAACATTTGTTGGGTTTTTATCTGATATGTGCAGGGAGCTTAAAAACTTAAATACACTTTAGTGAAATAATCTAGAATTGTATGTTGGCTGTAACTTATTGCTGCTCACTAAGAAACTATCACTATTATTAAAGCCTAGTGAAGAAGCATTGAAAATCAGAAAACTGCAACCAGAAAGTCTGTATCCATATCTCAACTTTAACATTTTCTCTCCTTGGGAAACTTATTTGAACCTTTTTATGTCTTGTTTCCCTATTTGTAATATGAAGTTTAAAATGGTCTCTACCCTGGAAATACAGTAGTTAACGTGTAACATATTGAAAATAATTTCTGACATACTAGTCACTAATGTTGTTATTAATAATGACCAAATATTAACTGTGTGAAAACATGCTGAATATAAATTCATTTTATTTCCTTCTTAGTAGTCTTGAGTACCAGTATTTCTCAAACTCCTTTGACCAAATGTCAGGAATACAGTGCATTATAAATTGCTGCCCACCTAAACTTTTACATAGACCCTTTTGTGTTTGTGTGTATAATTATATGTAGAGTCATCAAATTTGTAGGTTTATTAGCAACCACCATAGTGAAGACTCAGAAGTATTCCATCTTGGTAAGTCTTCTTGGTGCTGCTTTTATACCTCTGTCCACACCACATATATCATTCCTCTCCCTAATTCATGTTCACTTGGGTTCTCTAGCTCTATAATTTTGCTACACTAAATTTCCCAGTTATGGTCATGACTGGAAGTGTAGAAAATTCTGGAACTAGGGCCAAAGAGAATACACTGGGTAAGAAGTTTGCATTGAACACAGCCAACCTTGGTTCCATCCCTGGCACCCCAAGTGGTTCCCCGAGCCCCATCAAGAATTATCCCTTACCTCAGAATCAGGAGTAGACCCTGAGTCATCAGGTGTGGTCCTAAAACAATAACAACACCTAAAAATTGTGGAACTTAAAAAAATAGAATCTTTCGTGATAGTGCGAATCAAATCCACATTCGACACATACTCTACCACTTGTCCCTGGCCCTACAATCACTTCCTTTTTTTTTTTTCTATGTAGAATGGTATTGACTAAGGAATGTAACTGTATAAACTTGGAAAACTCCTTGACTTAAATATTTCTTTTTTTTTTTTTTTTTGCTTTTTAGGTCACACCTGGCTCTGCACTCAGGAATCACTCCTGGTGGTACTCAGGGGACCATATGGGATGCTGGGAATCGAACCCGGGTTGGCCACGTGCAAGGCAAACACCTACCCACTGTGCTATTGCTCCAGCCCCCCCTTAAATATTTCTTATAAAGCATTATTCATGAGAAATATTTATTGATTGCTTAGATATTGGATGTGCCAAAATCTAATTTCTTCCTTTTAAAGTCAATAGATTTAGATGCTGTTTTTGAAATGTTTCACCTATAAAGTGTTTATTTAATGAAAAATACTTTATGGATTGCTTAGGTACTGGGTGTGCCAAAATCTAATTCCTCCTTTTTAACCCAAACAGACTAGATACTAATTTTTGTTTGGTTTTGGTTTTCTTTGGCCACCCCTGGGGGTGTGCAGGGTCTGTTCCTGCTTCCTGGGGCAGTCCCAGTAACCATGGAGTGTCAGAGCTCAGCCCCAGTGCCACACCATGCAGGGCATGTGCCCAAGCCCTTGAGTCAGTTGCTGGGTTAATAAGCACTTTTTGATAATACTACTATTGAGGGGGCTGGAGTGATAGTACAGTGGGTAGGGTGTTTGCCTTGCACGCGGCCAACCCAAGTTCGATTCCCAGTATCCCATATGGTCCCCTGAGCACCACCAGGAGCAATTTCCAAGCACAGAGCCAGAGTAACCCCTGAGCATTGCTGGGTGTGACCCCAAAAAAGCAAAAAAATAAAATAAAATTACTATTAGAATAGGCATTTAAAACTATTTTTAATGATAACTGTATAAATGCTTAAAACAGTGCCACTAATCGTTTTGTTTGCTTCTGGGCTTGACCAAAGAGAAAGTTGTATATCCCACTCTATCCCCCAATGTACACAGTACACCTATACATATATACAGTGTGTGGCTAGAGTGTCAGGAGTGTGGCTAAAATGGTAATATACAGAACAAGAGAAAGTTATTCATATTCTGAACTGAAAATGTCAGTTCTGATTTGAGTTTTCACTTCTATATGTTAGTTACCCTTTATATTTCTTGATGTTTTAGTTGCTGCTAATTAATAATGATGATAAGTTACAGACTTTTTCAAGAGGAAATAAATGGTTTTCTTAAACAGGATATAAAATACAATTTTAAATGAACCCATTTAATGCAATTTCAAACATCAAAATATGGGAAATGAATATAAAGTATATATTTCTCCAGATTCTCTAGAAATTTAAATAATTTTTATGGATGAAATATAGATATATTTGTGTTTGTGTTTGTTTTGGGACCAACCCTGGGGATACTCAGGGATTTTTCCTGGCTCTATACTCAGGAATCACTCCTGAGGGTCTCAGGGATCAAATGGGATGCCGGGGATCAAACCTGAGTCAGCTGCATGCAAGGCAGATGCCCTACCCCATCTGTTTGCCCTACCTGCTGTATTATCTCCCGATCCTGTGTGAAATATTTTTTAAGTTAGGTTTTTATTGTCTCTTATAAGTGTTTTGTTTGCCACTGGATTGCACTGCCACAGTTTAAACTTATTTTGTCTAATAACCTCAGATTCTAACATTAATTCTAGGTTAACATCTTAAATTGTTAACCTTGTCTAGGGATACCAGTGATCAACAGAATCATATTGTATGTATATTTTACTTAATTCAAATTCAACCTTAGAGTTATGTGTAAAATTAAGACAAAAATAGGGGCTGGAGTGATAGTACAGCGGGTAGGACATTTGCCTTGCACGCAGCCGACCTGGGTGATTCCCAGCATCCCACATGGTTCCCCAACCATCGTCAGGAGTAATTCCTGAGTGCAAAGCCAGGAGTCACCCCTGTGCATCGCCGGGTGTGACCCAAAAGGAAAACAAATAAGTAAATAAATAAAACAAAAACTGCAAGTGATTCTTACCTCATTTCCCTCCTATGATATTGTAGACCAGTGAGCCTATGCATGAATGAGCGTTGTACCTTGAGAGCTTCACACAGCACCTAGAGTCCTGCTGTGTTGAAATAGTCAACATTATTCCTGCATTTGAAGAAATAATTCTTTCAGGGGGTTTCTGTTTTTACCTGTGATTCTTAAATATTTTTTTTGATACTCAACTACAAAAAATGTTTTCTGACAGGCAGATACTTCAAGACGTTCCTTTAGAGGTTATTTTATTTTTCCAGTTTTTGAGCCACACCCAGCAGTGCTCGGGGCTTATTCCTGGCTCTTCACTCTGGGATCACTCCTGGCATTGCTCAGGGGGGCACAGGATTGAACCCAGGTCACCTAGACAGCATCCTGCCTACTATTCAGCCCAACATAAATTATTAAGAGATTTCTAAGGTTAACTTTGAAAGTAATTTGTGCTTGTTTGCTTACGTCTTTGTAAAATACAGTTCCTCTTTTCTAGGAAATACAACACTGAGTTCAAGTCTTCGTTGAGGACTGCATATTTTTCTTTACCTGCAAAAAAGAAAAACCTGAATAATTTAACTCTCTAGTTTAGTCTTATTTGATTACTCTCCAGTTTTCAATCCGTAGAGTTGTAAATTGACAATACTTCTGTACTTTTAATTTACTGCAAATTGACAATACTTTGTCCAATGCAATAATTGGATACTTCTGTGTTTTTTAATTAATCTCTTAGATTAGACATATTAAGCCATTGTTAGTCTTTATTTTTTATAACAGTGGTAATTCAGATCCAGTTGAATGGCTGAGTGATACAGCTCTGTGATAGAGCATAAGTGTCAGGTCCTGGGTTCAACCCTTGGCTCTAAATCCTTTAAAAAATTTTTTAACTTGTCAGATGATTAAGTAGAATGATTAATTAGTTCAGAAAGTTTTTATCTTACACCTTGTGTTTTTCTATGCATACATTTTTACCCAGTTGGTTTTTTTCTCTTTAAACAGATAAGCAATTTAAAGAAAATTTTAAAAGGGATACTGGATTATAATCATGAGGTAAGAATCTTTTTTCCTTTTTCTATTGGAAGTATTCCTATATGTTTCAAGTAAAGAGAAAGTTGCATAAGTATCAGTCATGAGGGCCAGAGTAATAGTGCAGTGGGTGTGTACTTCTCTTGCACACAGCTGACCCGGGTTCAATTCTTGGAAGTAAGTCCTGAGCACAGCCAAGTATGGGCCAAAAAGAAAAAAAAAAAATCAGTAATGGATTTATCTTTCTTTTTTTTTTTTTTTTTGGTCTCTAGGATGTTGGTTTAAGCAATCATCTATTATATAATTGTGAGATTATGTTTTTACTAGGTTATGAAAAGTTTATCAGACTTTACTTTCTGCGCATAATTAACTCTCCTTTCCTCTTTTTTCCCTCTGAATATAGTTTAAATAGTCCTGCATTCTTGTAGTTTCCTTGCCTACACCAGTTTCTTCTTCGTTTTTTTCTGGTTTTGAGACCACACACAGCTGTGCTCAGGGCTTACTCCTGGCTCTCTAAGCTCAGGGATCTCTTGTAGCAGTTCTCAGGGGACCTACACTGCCTGGGATCCAACCAGAATTGGCCGGGTGCAAGGCAGGCACCCTAACCCCTGTACTATCTTTCTGGCCCCAAGAGCTACCTAGTGTTATTGCTTAGCAAATCCCCATCTTGAGGTTAAATCATTTTATCCTCCGAGACATGTTCAGCAGGCAGCAGATACCAGTTGAACACAGCATAGCCTCAAAACCTATGTTTTTTATTACTGTTTTGTCTCACAAGCTTATTTGCATTTATACTTATGTTGTCTAAATAGTACCTCAATTGCATATTTGCATCTCTGTAGTCCATTCCAAAGCCACACCAAAACCAAAATTATAATAGCTATGAGTATGTCACTTTTTCTGCAGTCTTCATGGTTTTCTGTTATATTGAGAATCAAATTTATACTTCTTATCATCAGCTACCAGGAATTTCTTGACCTCCCTAATTACCATATGCTGTTCTCCCTTCACTAAAAACACTAACACTTTCATCCTACATGTTCATTTACGATTGCTTTTTCAAACCATTGACAGAAAATGACCCATTTGTCTACATGTTATTTTATTAGAACTAGTCAATTTCCCCATAAAAGAATCTTCCATTCTCCTTTCTGATAATAGGTTTCTGGCGCCTTACACTATCAATTTTTTGGAGTTAATAGAAGTGAAAGTAATTAGGAATAATCTTAGTGTTCAAGGAAGAGACCGCTCTTTGAGCTCTTTGTTCTTCCTGTTGTACCTCTGATTCAGAACTTCTCTGGCTTTATTACTTCTTCCAAGGAGTTTACATCAGTTTTTTTTAGAGGGATAAGAAATACAGTTTATTCATTCAGTGTACATATCACGTTCAAGATAAGAGCCAAAATTGCCCTGACTTAAGATAGTTATGACTGAGATGTGGGGGGTAAAGATTGGAATTAGAGGGAGGTTACTGTGACAGCTCTGTGAAGGCGTGTGATGTGACAGCTCTATGAGAAAGAGTGCCCTGAGCTGCTGTCTTAGCAGGAGGTTTCTGGCGCATTACACTGATCTCTGTTTAATATTGTATTTGGTCATATAAATATGCTTTCACTTCAGGCCTTTTTGTTTTCATTCAGATTTTAGGTCAACAGATTAATGATTTTACCCTTCCTGATGTGAACCTTATTGGAGAGCATTCTGATGCTGCAGAGCTAGGAAGGATGCTTCAGCTCATCTTAGGCTGTGCTGTGAACTGTGAACAAAAACAAGGTAATTTATTTGACGTTGGTGCATATATATATATATATATACACATATATATAAAATTAAGGAAAATAAAACATAGTATGTTATCAGTACAAATTGCCAAACATCATTTTAGGTAATTCTCAAAGAATGCCATTATCTATGATTTTGTTGGTAATTTTTTTGAAACTTAAAAAAATTTTTTTCCAAGGCAAAGAAATTTGAATATAATACTGTAAAACTTCAAAAATTTTAAGTTATGTTATTCTTTATAAAATAACAGAGTAGGAGACTAACACCCAAGAATAGTAGAAATAAGTTCCAGACAGTTGACTCCATGGCTTGGAAGCTGGCCTCACATTCTGGGGAAAAGGCAGCTCAGATAGAGAAGGGAACACCAAGTAAAATGTGGTTGGAGGCCACGAGGGGGAAGGGTGATGAGGGTGATGCGTGCTTAAAGTAGACTAGAGACTTAACACGATGGCCACTCAACACCCCTATTGCAAACCACAACACCCAATTGGAGAGAGAGAACAAAAGGGAATACCCTGACACAGAGGCAGGGTTGGGTGGGGGGAGATGGGATTGGGGGCTGGGAGGGATGCTGGGTTTATTTGTGGTGGGAAATGGGCACTGGTGAAGGGATGGGTTCTCGAACATTGTATGAGGGAAACGCGAGCATGAAAATTTATAAATCTATAACTGTGCCCTCATGGTGATTCGCTAATTAAAAAAAGATAAACTTTTAAAAAAAATTTTAAAAATATATGTAACAAAAAATTATGTTATTCTTTACTCTGGGATATGTTGTAATTAATTTATAGGATAAGATCCAACTAAATAATTAATATAATAATGATATTTGTTATCAGTTTAGTTTGGGGAACTTAAATTTGATTATTTTAGATTGTAGGTACAGCAGAATTTATTTTATATTTAGATAATAAACTCATGCATTACAACACTAGGGGCTAGGATTATAAAACAGACAACAGGACCTGGCCTTGACGAACTTGTAATTTAGTGAAAGGGAAGGCAAATAAATAATGTTACATATAACGTTATCTAAGTAATTGTAATGTCCTGATAAGTACCATGGGAGACAGTATAGTCTTGATTCAGAGAAGTTACTTAAGCAAAGATACTTGGAGGATAATAGATTAAGGGCAGTTTGTATTTTTTTTTTAAGAATTTTATTTTATTTTATTGAATCACCATGTGGAAAATTACAATGCTTTCAGGCTTAAGTCTCAGTTATACAATGCTGAAACAACCATCCCTTCACCAGTGCCCATATCCCACCACCAAAAAAAAAAAAAAAACCTCCCATCCCGCACCCCCCCCCACCCACCGCCATGTAACTGATAAATTTCACTTTCTATTTACTATGGTTACATTCAGTATTTCAACACAAACCTCACTATTATTGTTAGGAGTACCCCACTAGTCAGACCTGTTGTGAAGAGTTAAGAGATAAGAGCTACTGCGGCCGTACGATTTTGGATTTCTGTACTTTAGCAACTAAGTCCAGGGAGATTTCTTCCAGATATTGGATCATTGCAAGCTTATAAACCCCATCTGTGGTTGTCATAATATGACGGTCACCACGCCCTTCACCCCCAGCAAGGAAGAGGCGAGAGAGAGAGAAATACCTTTCCCCTCCTGGGCGGGCATGGGGCTGAAGCTTAGTTCTCAGTCTGGAGACATTCTGCCTGGAGCTGCCCATTCCGAAAAATTTAGCTGGCGTCTGGAGTCACGCTCATGCAGCTGCGGAGAGGCCGCACACACGTACGCTCCCCCGGGATCACATCTTGGCGGCGGGAGGGGCTGGTGCCACCCACCTTCCCAAGAGCACCCTCGCATCCTATTGCTGCAGTCGTAAATCCCATCTGTGGTCCTCATAATATGGCAGTCCCCACGCCCTTCACCCCCGGCAAGGAAGAGGCGAGAGAGAGAAATACAAGGGCAGTTTGAATAGTAAAAGTTGTCAAAAAGAACTGTGCCAGCACCTGGAGCCATAGCACATCGGATAGAGTGTTTGCCTTGCACACGGCCTATCCAGCTTGGATCCCCAGCATCACATATGATTCACCGAGCACTACCGGGAGGCATTCCTGAGCACCGCCAGGCCTGGCCCCCCTCACCCCCAAAAAAAGAACTGTGCCACCTTTGAGGGATTAAAATAAAACCACAGCTCTATTTAGAGAATAGTGAGGAAGGGTTAAGGGGAGAGCTGATGCAGGGGACAGTGTGTGAAGAGCTTTGTTGAATGTGGATTCACATTTACTGTTAGTTACTGATCTTTGAAGATCATGGGATTATTTTATCCCAGAGTTCTTGTTCTTGTTCTTCTGTCTGTCCCTGGTAATGCAACTTGTTGTCTGTACATTTTTGGTATTCTGGGGATTTTTTCTTGAAAATAAGACTCTTTTTACTGCCATCTGATTCAGGAATTTTTTTCTAACAATTCTTCTTGCTTGCTCCATTCCTTTTAGGTTTAGCAATCCATGCTTCTATTGTAATTTTAGTTAGTTTTACCCAGTTTAAACTCAAGAAATAGTGTTTTTTGCATTTGTGATTTTTGTAAATTTCTAAGATAACAAGTTTGTTAAAGATTATAAAATGTTTGGATAAGATTAGAGACATTAAATCTCTTGGTGCTTGAACAGGAAGATGAAAAATTGCTGTAACTTACTGATTTCTGTTAATGACTTCTAGAATAGGAATAAGGATGTCACATTCTCATAGAAAAGAACACGGTCATTTATTAGATTATTCCTCTAGACCAAGTATTATTTATAACACCTAAGTTCCATTTTCCCCTGGAATTTTATGTAAAGGATAAAAACTTACTACCAGATAAAAACTTTCACCTCACTTACGTAGAGAGCATTTTCTGATCCCAGTCACACTTCTGGTAACTTGCAGTCAACTGAGGGAAGTTGTGAATGGTTGGGCATTCTGTCCCTGCATGTTGATAACACAGTATGTCCTCTCCTAACATCAGCCTAGGTTCATTGGAACCACAGCCTGTTCCCAAGATACCATGCTTATGAGAAATCAGGGAAAATATAACCATGTTGCTTTCACATTTGCACTTAATAAATGATTTTAATATTAAACTGTGCTGTGAAGTATGGGCCTGTCCTAATAGCTTTGTTTTCAGGATAAACACTTGACATAACACTTTATTTACCAGCATTTCCTCATAGAACATATATATGCTTTTAGTGATCACAGATGCTTGTATTTTAAGCTTTTATTTTTTGGAACTTGTACATTAATGTAATTTTCATCATCATTTTATCATTTGGTGTTTTACGGTGTTCGCGGGGAAGGGCCTTGACGTGGCAACACCGCTTCTTAACTAACGCTTCCCCTCTCACACCTTACTAACTTCCTACCTCCCTGTTCCACCGTTCTTCACTTTCAGTAGCTCATTCAGGCTCATTCCTCCCCCGTCACCAGTGCCACTGTTCTTCTCTTCCATATTCACAGTGTTTTATTTTGAGGATTGTTTAGTCATCCTAGTTGTATCAGTTTCTTCGAAGCTTTGCAATTCAGTGAATTTATTTGTTAGCTTTGGTCTTGCTATCTTTGAATAAAATATCTTAAAATACACCTTGCTTACTCATATACTGATAGGCTATTTCTCATTAACATAATAAACATTGAATTCAGGCTAGAAGAATTTTTTTTTAAATCAAATAGTTATATTTCTACTGTGGGCTTAGTACCATATTTATGATTTAAGTATAGAATATATATTTTTATGTATCACTGCATATTTGATCTGGTACAGATAACCTTAGGACTATACATCATTTGAAAAATGGCTTTATTAACTAAAAGTTTTGTCATTAACCACCAGGATGGTACTGGTTAGTAATGATGTCATTCTTTTTTGAAAAAGGCAAAACAATTTCCTGTCAAGCAAAGGGTTGCAGTTTGACTTTCCCAATACAAGATATTCTTGCCAAAACAAAAACATCCCTCAACATATTACTTGGAGTGCTAAAATAATTTCTTAATTTCTTGTCTTGTTGTTGAGTATATGAAAGGCTGGAAAGAGGCAGATTTAAGCTAAATTTTCTATAATTTCTTTTTTCTGACAAACATTTTTTTTACCATATTTTGTTGACATTCGGTTGACTTTTTTTAAATGCCTAATATCACTTTTTTAAAATCCAGTGTTGCATTTTAAGATCATGAAAGTTTTTTTAGAGCTTTTTAAAAGACAAATAATTTTTATTTCCAGTTTTGCCACACCTAACAGCCATGAGAACTTTCTCCTTTTTTGCCAATGGGTGAAGATAAGAATGATGTCTTTGGTATCTTAGATTATTAGAATATAGGTCATCATTTTAAATCTCTGTGTAAACAATATTAGCTGTACTCTTAATTTCTGTCTTATTTCCATCTTAGTTTTTTGTCTGAAGCAGCTTGCAGGTTCACTAAGTTTTTTGTTTCTGTAATAGAAAATATTATGGTAGGAACTATACATAATTTAGTGCTTTGATGTCATGTAAGAATAAGATGCCTACTTCAGTGTTTCTTAACATGTAGCAAATATAGTAATATGAAATCTTTTTCATTTAATACTTTACCAATTAATTGTTTTGCATTTCTGTAATCTCCATTCTTTTGTCTGTAGTCTCAACTATTTTATGCAAAATGGTAATGAGGGAAATTTTCCTAAGGAAAGATAAAAACTGTGATGTGATTTTTGAGCCTTTACTTAGAGTGTTTGTATATATATTTAATACATGTAAATATATGTTTACAGTTAATATAAATGAATGTGTATTTATATATGTATTCATTTATTTTATAAAACCATATGTAAGAAATTTCTAGATTGAAAGTGCTTATAAAAATTCATGACTATCATTATCTTAGACAGTGACATTTCAGATTATTCTCGTTTTCAGAATATATCCAAGCTATTATGATGATGGAGGAATCTGTTCAACATGTTGTGATGACAGCCATTCAAGAGGTATGTTGAAACTTTGTACTTTTAGTTTGTGAAAAATTAAAGGAGTAAACCTGATTCTAGGTAATCAAAGTAAGCATTTCTCTCATATTTTGAAAATTTTTAAAATATATTTGATCTAATTTTTTTAAATGTACCCATTATGGGATTGGAGCGATAGCACAGCAGGTAGGGGCGTTTGTCTTCCACGCAGGCAACCGAGGTTCAATTCTTCCGTTCCTCTCAGAGAGCCCTGCAAGCTACTGAGAGTATGCCGCCCGCACAGGAGAGCCTGGCAAGCTACCCGTGGCATATTCAATATGCCAAAAACAGTAACAATAAGTCTCACAATGGAGACGTTACTGGTGCCCACTCGAGCAAATCGATGAACAATGGGACTACAGTGCTACAGTGTTAATGAAAGTACTACTGTGCTACAGTGCTAATGAGAGTAAGCATTTCTTTCATATTTTGAAAATTTTTGAAATATATTTGATCTAATTTTTTTAAATGTACCCATTATGGGGGCTGAAGCGATAGCACAGCGGGTAGGGCATTTGCCTTGCATGCAGTCGACCCAGGTTTGATTTCCAGCATCCCATATGGTCCCCCGAGCACCAATGGGAGTAATTCCTGAGTGCATGAGCCAGGAGTAACCCCTGTGCATCGCTGGGTGTGAAACAAAAAGCAAAAAAATAAAATAAAATTTACCCATTATGCTTGTTATTATTGTTTGTTTGAGCCCACATCTGGCTATGCTCAGGGCTTACTTCTGAGTAAGGCTCACTCCTGACAGGGCTCATAGAACCATATGGCATGCTGGGCTTATAATTTGAGTCATCTGCATGCAAGGAAAGCACCATACCTGCTGTACTGTGTTTCTAGCCCCCATGCTTATTTTTATTTAAGTCCTCAATATACCTTGCATGCATAAATATTTTTTCCAGTATTTTTAAATGTCTTGATGAATGAAGAGTACAGTGACTTTGAAAGCTCTTATAAATTCCACTGTGGTATCTATCTCTAAAATAGCAGTTTGCCTCTCACAACTTCTGATTTCTTACTGACTGAAAATGAGTTTCCAACCCCAATCATATCCAAAGCATTCTAAGTGAATATTTGTGTTAAAACGGAAAGGGGGAAGGAATATAAGAAAGGCCTATGCGTTTACTTAATGAAAGTTTTACTTAACATAGGAGACATCTTAAGAAAATGGAAACCCAAAGAAGTTTCAATCTGAGGTTTTTGGGTGGGGGGTGAAGTGGTTTGGGACCATACCCTGTGGCACTTGCCGCTTATCCTGGCTCTGTGCTCTTCTGATGTAGCTAAACTAAATGATATTTTGTATCTACCATGTTTTATTTATCCATTTTCAGTTGATAGACATTTGAGTTGTTTTCTCTTTTGGCCAATGTGATTAATAATGTTGTGAATCTAAGAGTACAAGGATTTAAGTTCATTTTTTTTTTTTTTCTTTTTTTTCTTTTTGGGTCACACCTGGCAATGCACAGGGGTTACTCCTGGCTCTGCACTCAGGAATTACCCCTGGCCGTGCTCAGGGGACCATATGGGATGCTGGGATTTGAACCCGGGTCGGCCGCGTGCAAGGCAAACGCCCTACCCGCTGTGCTATCTCTCCAGCCCCTTAAGTTCATTTTTAATTCTCCCAGTTACATAAGTGAAAAATGAAGAGGTCGGCCCAGTTGTTGCTAGTTTAAAGATTTAGAAATTGGAAACATTCTTATCTTGGTGGTAAAGTTTTTTGATGAGTATGGGAGAATTAACAAGCTTTAAGAAACAAGACAGGTCTGGATAACCTCTAAAAGGAATAAAGAAACTTTGGAGGCTAGTTTGACAGCCTAGTTGAGGTTGAAACTTGTTTAGAATCTTAAAAAATATCTGGGAGAGGAGGTATCTACACCTTGCGATATTCAAGTGTTACTACTTAGAAATTACTCCTGACAGTGATTGTCGTATGCTGGAGATCCAACCCTGGTCAGCTGTGTGCAAGACAAACGTCCTACATGCTGTACCATCACTCCGGCCCCCAAAACTTTTTAAATTTGTTTACTCTCAGTATTTAGAAGTCAGGCTCTATGACCAGAATATTCTATTCAGTTAATTTCCGTTTGAGACTTTCTTAGGAAAAATGAATCAAGGTAAGAGGAGAACTGAGAGTATATTGACAAAAGCTAGGCCATGATATCTATGAAAGAGAAGGTAACTATGGTGCTGGAGTGACAGTACAGCGGGTAGGGCGTTTGCCTTGCTCAAGGGTGACCCGGGTTCAATTCCCAGTATCCCTGTAGTCCCCGAGCACCCCAGGAGTAATTCCTGACGGCAAAGTCAGGAGTAACCCCTGAGCATTGATGGGTGTGATCCAAAAAGAAAAAAAGAAAAAAATAGAAGAGAAGGTAACTAAACAAATGATGGAAGTTAAAGTAGGAAGGGGGAGATTTGCAAAAATCAGAGGTGTGGTAACAAAGAAGAGTGGGCTTCCATAGACAAATAATGTTCACTATAAAGTCTATTGAAAGGGAAAAAGAAGTGTCCATAAGAATGATAGGCTAGAACTGAAATACAGGAAGAGGTGAGAGGCATCTGGTCTAGATTCCCGAGGAAATGAAGGAACAGACATACTAAAATCAAGTATTTGCATTTCTGGCACATGTACAGTCATTGCCGATGCTGTTGTTGGTGTGGGCACTTCTTGATATAGAGGGAAAAGTACAGGTGAACATAACTACCAAGTATGATAAAGGGACATTATTAGAACGTTTCTAGTTGTTCCTTTCTTTTCTCCTTCAGATACTCCATGAGAAGGAAATAGAACACTTCTGAAACTATTATAGCCTGCCCAGACATTTGTCACAATTAGGACTTTATCCTATCACAACCCTCACATGAGTGCGATGCTAAGGGTGTGTGTGTGTGTGTGTGTGTGTGTGTGTGTGTGTGTGTGTGTGTGTGTGTGTGTATGTTACTGTTAATTTTGACTGATATTGATATCCACACTTACTTTTTTTGTTTTTTTTTTTTTCCCCACTTTTTGGGTCACACCTGGCAATGCACAGAGGTTAATCCTGTCTCTGCACTCAGGAATTACTCCTGGCGGTGCTCAGGGAACCATATGGGATGCTGGGAATCGAACCCGGGTCGGCCGCATGCAAGGCAAACGCCCTACCCGCTGTGCTATTGCTCCAGTCCCTCCACACTTATTCTTTAGAAATAGTTATTGACATTACTTTTTTCTTAACTGAAAAGTCACTTTATACATTTTTAGCTTCATTTTAACTTAAACAGTTTTTTAGGTAGTAAGTATAGTAATAAATCTTATGACTATACTGAAATATTATAGCCTACACTGAAAATGTCAGAATTTGTACCTGTAATTATTGAGTGAAGGCATTATTTTGGAATAAAAACCACAAAACTTTAAACAAAAAGGTTATGCATAAAACATTCATTTAATATTCATAATTTTTATTCTGTAGTGATTAAACATGAATTTTTTTTTGTTTTTTTTTCTTTAAAGAAATATTTTATTGAACCACCGTGAAAACAAAAAAAAAATACAAAGCTTTCAGGTTTAAGTCACAGTCAAATACTGATTAAACCACCATCCCTTCACCAGTGCACCCATTCCACCACCAAGAACCCAAATACACCCCCCTCCCACCCCACCCCCCATCTAAGTAGCTAATGATATTCCCATTATTCTCTATATATATTGAGTACATTCCATATTTCCATACAGAACTCACTATTATTGATTGGAAATTTTCCCCAACAATCAGGCCTGCTGAATAGGCATCATCTAATAATTTCTCTTCATTGCTAAGAGTGAAGACTTTGAGTCCGCGAGGCCGCAATAGCGGCCGCGTGGTTTTGGGTTTCTAATATTTTAGCTCAGTTCACAGTCAAAATGGATGGCTGCAAGAATCCGCTCTGGTGCCAAAATGGGTTAGGAGACCTCAGGATCACAGTCAATAGGCGCAGAAGGTTTGCTTCTCGTGCCGCGGCTCCCGGTTCATCTCTGGGCGGAAGGCGCGCCGGGAACACCCCCCCTCCCAGGACCACCTACAGGCTACGTCACTAAAGAAAGTCCTACCTCCTGGTGGAGGGGTCTTACAGGGTGGCTCTCACCGAGTGGCTGCTGCCGCTGCCGCTGCCGCCATTTTCGCTCAGAAAAATGGGGTGGAGAGGGAAAAAAAATCCCTCCCCGGGCTGCACGAGGTTGTAGCTCAGTTCACAGTCAAAATGCATAGCTCAAGCATCCGCTCTGGTGCCAAGATGGGTTAGGAGACCTCAGGATCACAGTCAATAGGCGCGGAGGGTTTTCTTCTCGTGCCTCGGCTCCCGGTTCATCTCTGGGCGGAAGGCGCGCCGGGAATCTAAACATTAATTTTTATTATTATTTTTTTACCTCATGGTTATAATCATTTAAATTTGAATTTCAGCTGATGAGTAAAGAATCTCCTGTCTCTGCTGGAAACGATGCCTATGTTGACCTTGATCGCCAGGTATTTAATTTTGCTGTATTTTAATCCATGTAAAGATGAAAATGTACTCATTAGATATTATTGAAAAGAACATTTCTGATGGTAATACGTGGGTATAATTAATTGTGCCTAAATTCAAGAACTTAAACCACTTGGGGCTGTAGCAGTAGCTCAGCAGGGAGGGCATTTGCCTTGCATGTGGCTGACCCGGGTTTGATTCCCAGCATTCCATATGATCTGCTAAACACCGCCAGGAGTAATTCCTGAGTGCAGAGCCAAGAGTAAACCCTCTGCATTGCCGGGTGTGACCCAAAAAGAAAAAAAAAAACTTAAATCACTTTATTAATAAACATTTACAAATGTATTTTGTAAATATAATTTGTAATTTCATGACCCTCCCCTTTTTATTTCATTGCCCAGGATCAGACACAAGGCTTTACATATGCAAGGCAAATGCTCTACACTAAGCTACCTCCCTGCCTCTGCTTTTTTGTTTTCTGGGTCCCCTGTGGTCCTAGCTAGGGCAGAGGGCATTGCTCTGAGAGTTGGGACCCCGTTCATGCAGAGATGGAGCCTCAGTTCCCACATTAGTATGCACTCGAATCCTTGGAGCCATCTTCAAAGCCTGGTTTTTTCTTTTGGGATGGGAGCGGGAGGGTGCTGAGTATATAACTCAGTATCTCATACTTGTTAAGCATTAATCTACTCTTGAGTTATATCCTTAACCTAAAAAAAAAAAACACAATTTAACTCATAACTTATGTTTTTTGCTCAGGATTTTTCTTTTTCAGTTTGTGATTCTTTTCCTGTATGTCGCATTTAACAGCATAGCTGCACTCCTAGAAAATGTCATGGACTTTTAACCATATGATTTATTTATAATACAAAAGATACTATATCTTTGTAAAGAGTGAGCAGTCAGATATTTGACTGCACCCACAAAAGACTATTTTTTGTTGTTGATGCTGTTGTTTTTGTTTAGGGGCCACACCCAGTGCTGCTTAGGGATTACCCCTGGGTCTGTACTCAGGAATCACGCTTGGCAGATTCAGGGGCCATGTGGGATGTCAGAAGCTGCATAGAAAGCAAGCACCCAACCTGCTATACTATATGTCTGGCACAAGACTAGTTTTAAAGAACTTTGCAATGTATATTTTGGGTTTTAATTACAAAATTACTTTATAATTGTGATTACAATTCTTTTTTTCTGAAGCAAGATAGTTTTTATTGAAACTTCCTTAGATGTGAGGATAGAGAAAGAGTACATCTTCAAGAAAAAACACAACTTCTCCAGAGTGTGAAAAAGCAAGCAAGCAAGCAAAGATACATAGAGACAAGCAAGTGAAAGGCATATTTAAGGAAGAACATGGGCTTGAACAAGTCTGATTGCATGAAGGCTTGGCACATGGATAAAAGCCAGTATTCTTAATTGACTTCTTTAGAGTTAATACAATAATGGGACATACCTTGGGGATATTTGGGTTGGGAATCAAAACAATTTTTTAGTTTTAAACATTGATTTAAAAAATTAGCAATTAAAAAACTATCTTGTGTTGGGGGATAGACTTAAAGTGAGCATCAGAATTTAATCCTGGCAGTTCTTGGTGACTTCACTATTTGATGTGAGAGCCTGAGCATGCGATGTTACTCAGTTCCTGTGGCGCAAGGAGTTAGCTAGATGCAAGACATATGTCTCAGTCTCTATGCTATCTCTTCAGCCTGGACCTATAATTTTAAATGACTGCTGGGATGTTAAGTCAGTTGAATAGTCTGAATTACATGTGCGAGTCCTTGTATTTTATCCCTGCCACCACACACATGCGAAAAAAAAAATGTTGAAATAAACTAGCTGAATAGTTATATTAGAGGAAGGGGGTGGCAGTTGGGGAGAGGTTGGGGAGTGGGGACACACCAGCAATGTTCAGAGTTCATTCCTGGCTCTGTGCTCTGGGGACCACGCAGTGCTGGCAGTCAGACAGAGGTCAGCCTCTGTAAGCCAAACACCTTATATCTCCTGCCCGCTAGCCCTGTTCTGTAGCTGATACATGTATTACCAAGAATGAAGTAGCCCAGATAGATGTGCAAGTACATTTGCTATGAAGAAAGAACTAAATTTAAAGTACAAAAAAAAAAACCTCAGTAATAAAAAAATATATAAAACTAGAAAGGCCTTCATTTTGTTACAGAAGAGCTCTTAATGTCTTAATTAAGTTCTTGATTAATCCCTGTTCCACAGAAAGATGTTTTAATTTTCATAGCATATATATGATCACTGATATTGCCATTTCATGTTGAAAAGTTTATTATATCTGTTCTAACCAGTTGAAGAAAACTACAGAGGAGCTCAATGAAGCTTTATCAGCAAAAGAGGAAATTGCTCAGAGATGCCATGAGTTGGATATGCAGGTAAGAAATCTTTTCTGTGTGCCCCTGATTTGAAATGCACCTCTTACATAGCTCCAAATGTGCTAGATTCTGCCCTACAATACAGTTTTATTATAATCTAGCCCATATTAAGAGGGGAAAAAAACAGATTTCTCATTAAAGACAACAGACTGAGCAAAGCTTATTGCTTCTTCTAGCAACCCCTTAAACATACAACAAATAAATTATCACTGTATTGCTTTGAGTCTGAGAGGAGAAGAAATAGGAGTCTGAGGAGGAGCATTAGCATGTACAGTCTTTGTGGTGTGCAAGTAAACTAGCTCTTGGAAGGAATGGCAGAGATTTTTAAATGCACCCATTTGCAGTGTTTGTCAGTTTCTAGAATATAGTACTCTTACCTGACCAACTTCAAGTTATTAATAGTTTGACCCATAGCCCACAAGTCAGCTTGGTTACAGCCAACAGCAGCACACGGTCTTCAACCTCAGAAAGCCAAAAGGCAATTGGAGAAGTGCTGAGTGGAGAAAAGGAGTCAAGAATGCAGAGGCCAGGAATACTGTAGGGAGGAGAGGAGGAGGCCGCTGTCACAGAACACCTGAGTATTGCAAGTGTGACAGAAGGCTGCCGTGAAGCTCTCACTAGCTATTAGCACAGAGTTAACCCAGTCAGCTCTGCTACCCACGGCAGAGACTTGCTCTGGCTACATTCCCATCAAAGCCTAGCCCTCTGCTGCTGAGTGGTGAAATGACCAGAAATTGCACACTTAAATGTGCGTTGGACACATGCTGATTTCATTGTGGTACTCACATGTAACCAGGTTACAGTGCTCCCCAGGTTCACTGTGGTGCTTTCCTATTTGCTGGGAGTCACAGTCATAGCTTCAGTGCTCACACTTTTTGCTTGTGCTTGTGTTCATCTGATTGTGCATCAAGACTTGGACACACTAATGGTGAAGGGATGGGTGTTTGATGACCATGTGCTCATGTGATCAAAGTTCAAACATGAAATTTTTGTTATTGTATCTCACAGTGAATTAATACAAAATTTTTTTAAAATAAAAAGAATTACACACACTGTTATAGATCCAGGAGTGTCAGATGGGACTATGCTCTGGTGCTTGTTTGTGGCATCGGAGATCAAACTCAGCCTGTTTCTTTTCTCAGTGCAGGCACTTTTAACCAATTTTAAGGGTAGTTAACAAAGAAAGGTGATGTGTATAGTATAGTAAAGGCATAGTAAAATTCTATAGAGATTAAAGGAGCAAACCTCTCAGATTTCCACAGTAAGAGCATTACGGCTATATACAAAGGACCTAGGAATGCATGTGACTGGTGTATTCAGGAACAGGAAGATGAGGAGGTCAGGAGGAGATGGGAGCGTGGGAAGAGAACATTATTGTGAAGCCTTTAGCAGCCTTTATAGAAGCTGCTGGGGGATTTTGAACAAAGTGGTCATGTGGTATGAAATTTGTTTAATTTATGACATGGCAGTCATAAATTGAATTAAATTTTAGTAGAATAGACTAAAAGGAAGTGGCAGATTAAGGAGTAAGGTCATTGTAGTAATCCAAGTGAAAATTAGGTTGGCTTAGAATATGAAAGTGGTAAGAATTGATCAAACTGTGATAGAAGACAGCAGCTATAATTGCTGACCGAGTGAATGTGAGCAAGAGGGAGAGACATTGGGACTGACTGAGCAACTGAAAGGATAGAGTTACATTTTACTGACAAGAAGACTAGAAAGATTGAGGGTCGGAGTAATTAGGTGTTCATTTGGGCAGTTTAAATTTCAGGAGCCTTATTAGACATCCAAGTGGAAATGATACCCAGTCCAGGTTCCAGGCTAGAAATAGAAATGTACAAGTTGTCAGTGAACTGATGGTGTTTACACTTAGAAAACTAGTAGGCACCCCTATGTTCAGAAAGCTGTGGAGTAATCCAGTGATTGACTAAAGAAACAAAGGCTGACCGTACAGAGAGCGGGGCTCACAAGCCCTGGAGGCCAAATGGAAAAAGTACTATAAGAGGAAATCCTGAGTGGTGTCTCCTGTTGACTGATGGAAGTGGCATTGTGTCCAGTCTGCTGAAATGGTAGAACTCATAGCCCAGCTAGGACAAGTTGAAGATAGAGGGGCAAGATGCAGAGGTTAGCATCAGGAACGGCAGCAGCTTTTGTTTCCATACCTTTATTGTAAGCATTTGACATATAGTGCAAATACACTAAATATATATTTTAAGGTATATAATTGTGATATTTTTGATTGATGTAAGTATAAACCTGTGAACTATCACCACAATCAGTATAATGAATTCATGACCCTCTTAAGTTTTCTCTTGATTCTTTATAATCTCTCAGATTCCAAGTTATCTTTCTATAGATTAATTTGTAGCTTCTAAATTTATACGTAAGAGGAATCATTCAGGGGCTGGAGCAATAAATAGCACAGCGGGTAGGACGTTTGCCATGCACGGCCAACCCAGGTTCAATTCCCAGCATTCCATATGGTCCCCTAAGCACCACCAGGAGTAATTCCTGAGTGCAGAGCCTGGAGTAACCCCTATAAATCTCCAGTGTGACCCAAAAAGAAAAAAAGAGGAATCGTTCAGTGTATAATCTTTCTTTGGTCTTGTTTCTTTTATTATTTCAAGATTCATTCATGTTGTTGGTAAAAATAGTTAATCATTGGGTACAGAGGTAACTCAGGACTAAGCCACAGGCTTTGCATGAGGGAGGCCTGGCTTCATTCCCTTGCACCACATGAGCACTAAGGGAAACAGCTCCCAAGCTTAGATCCAGGAGTAGCCCCTAAACATTGCCAGGTCTGGGCCAGAGGCCCCTCCCAGTACTCAAGTCTTTTTTATTGCTAAATAGATTCATATTCTAATGATCATTTGTTTTGTTTCTCAGGTTTTTGTTTTTTTTTTTTTTTACTTGATCACAAATGGAGCTGTTACAAACTTTTTTTAGAAAAACTAAGAATAGAATGTTTAGGTCATGTGGCAATTGCATATTCAGTTTTTTAAAAAGAATACACAAAACTATTTAAGTAATGATTGAAACATTTAACATTTTCACCAGAAATATGTGAGAACCCCATTTGTTCTGCATCTTTACCAGTGCTTGGTGCATCCAGTCTTTATCATTTTAGCCATTCGAGTGGGAGTGTGTTCGTATAACATTGTATTTTTAGTTTCCATTTCTTTAGATTATTTGTGGGTTTTGTGTATTTCTAATAGTTATCTCCCCCCCTCTCCTTCTCTCCTCTCTCCTCTCTTCCCTCCTTCCACCCACCCCCTCAGTGGTTCTCAGGGGCTACTTACAGTTCAACTCAGTGCTCAGTCATCACCCCCAGTGGTGGTCAGGGGACCATGCAATGCCAGAGATTGACCCAGGGCTTCCTGCATGGGAAGCATGACTTCTAGCCTTTTGAGCTCTCTCTTTGGTCTGATGTATATATTCTGCAATGAATTGTAATTTCAGGCATAAAATACTGAATTCTTATTTATTCTTTTTTGTTTGGGGACAACTCCACAGTGATGTTTAGGGGCTCCTCCCAGCATAGTACTCAGGATGTGCTCCTGGGGGTGTTCAGGCAGGATTGGTGTGCCAGGTATCTAACCTGGGTGTGCTGCATGTGTATGCCAGGTATCTAACCTGGGTGTGCTGCATGAGTAATGAGTTCCAGCCTATGCATCTCTCTCTCTTCAACCCCATTGCTATTCATAAACACTGCCCTGCTTTTGTAATACTCTCCCACAAAGTAGAAGTTAACTATACTACTTTAAAAATATGCTTTAGCTCATAATGATTCATTAATGATTGCAGTAATGTTGGAGTTGGTAGAAATAATAGCTGTCTTCTATATTCTAACAGGTTGCAGCATTGCAAGAGGAGAAAAGTAGTCTGCTGGCAGAGAATCAGATATTAATGGAAAGACTCAATCAATCTGATTCTATAGAAGATCCTAATAGTCCAGCAGGCAGAAGGCACCTGCAGCTCCAGACTCAATTAGAGCAACTTCAGGAAGAAACATTCAGGTAAAAGGGGAGGGGGAAGGCTTCTTACTAAAACCTAATTCTTTAAAAATAAAAATAAAAAAATAAATAATGACATTGTAGTCTTAAGCAATTAAAATATTAAAATTAAGAATATTGTGTTGCATGCCAGAGAGATAGTAATAAAGGGGTTAAGGTGCTGCCTTACATCTCTATCATCACAGTTCTATCTCTAGAACTCTGTGTGGTCCTTGATCACAGAGCCAGAATTAGCACCTGAGCACCACCGGGGATGACCCAACACTCCTACCCACTCATCCCCAAAAAGAATATAATATTAAGACTGCAGGGTAGCTGCAGATCAAGAAGGCTGTGTAATCAACAACAAGATAATACAAATTTCCGCATGATATGAAGTAACTTCACAAGTAAAAAAATCTTATCAAAGCTATACTCCCAATATTTTATGCGACAGGATGGCTGAATGAAATTTAACTTTGAGTAAAAGAAAGAAAACAAACATTCTGGCAGGTACTTAAAAATAAGAAAATAGGAGGAAGGGGCCAGAGCAGTAGTACAGTGAGTAGGGTGTTTGCCTTGCATGTGTCTGACCCAGGTCAATTCTCACAATCAGAAACAAAAGATAAAAGAAAGGAAATGGAAAGAAAAATGAGAAAAAAAATTACAGTGAAACATTCAGAACTGAGACTTAGTTGGAGTGCTCAGGAGAAAGAATAAATTTGTTCAAAATATGAAATTTTAAAACAAAAATTATACCACATGTTTTAAAATATTATATATTTATTTATTTATAGATTTTTAGCCATACCGGAGAGTACTCACGAGCTGCTTTGGTGCTTGGGAATTTCATGTTTGCTCAAGGGGACCACATGTTATGGGGACTGAATCTAGACCTCCAGCCCTTTGAATTACCTTACCCCTAATGTAAATTTTCTTAAAGGGGCATCATAAACAGATTTAAAGTAATTGATCTGATCGTGTCCTAGACACAAGATGAAGATACACACATAATAATACCAGGTGCAGGATTATGGCCCAGTCTTATTTAAAGGGCAAACTTGCTTCAATGGAACAGACTTGTAAATACATTTCAAGAAAGAGGAAAGACCAAGAGGAAGGAAGACTTTTTGGCAAGTGAATAGTGAAAGGGAAAGGAAAAAATGTAGAATTTTGGTGTGCTGCAAAGCAAAAGCATAATATGGAAGGACTTAAATCAGAACAAATTATTATTCTATTATTGTATTATGACCTATTTCTCAGATAACCCAAAATATCTGGTGTTAAAACAGTAAGAGACATTTTTAGAATTTTCTGTGTATGATATTGTGTCGTGTCAACTATAAATAGTTATAGATTGGATTCTTCATTACCAGTTTGGATACCTTCAATTTCTCTCTTGTCTTATTGCTATGGCTGAGATTTCTAATACCATGCTAAATAATAGTGATGAACGTGGACATCCTTTTCTTTTGCCTGATCTTAGAGGAAAGGCTTTCAGTTGTTTTTTATTAAGTATAATATAGCCTGCGGGTTTGTTGTGTATGGCTTTCACTATTTAGAGGTTCATTCATTCAGTCTTCATTCTGTTGAGGGTTTTGCTATAAATGGGTGTTGAATCTTCTCAAATGCTTTATCTGCATCTGTTGAAATGATCACATGACATTTATCTTTCATTTTAATTTTTTTGTTTGGTTTTGGGTCGCACTTAGTAGTGCTCAGGGTTCATTTCTGGCTTTGCTCTCAGAGGTCACTCCTGGTGGACTTGGAGGATTATCTGAGGTGCTGTTTAGACATTGGGGATGAGGTGATAGTTCAGTCGAGGGTTAGTGCTCATGTCATCCATGCTCAGAGCCCTGAGGTCTGTCCCCAGCACTTTATGGCCTCTAGAGCACCAGTATGTCTGGCCATCGTAACCATCGTAACCCTTGAACACCACTGTCCCTGGTGACCCCACAGTGCTCAGTCTGAACACTGAACTCTTTGGGGGTTTTTTTGTTTTTTTTTGTTTTTTTTTTTTGCTTTTTGGGTCACACCCGGCAATGGACAGGAGTTGCTCCTGGCTTTGCACTATGAATTACTCCTGGCAGTGCTCAGGGGCCATATGGGATGCCGGGAATCGAACCTAGGTCGGCTGTGTGCAAGGCAAACACCCTACCTGCTGTGCTATCTCTGCAGCCCCTGAACACAGAACTCTTAATCCTTCCAGAGGCCCAGTATGGTGTGGCCCCTGAGTCACTAGCATCAAGGAGGAACCCAAAAAAAGTTGAAAGAAAAATCAAATATCAATTCGGTTTTTACTTTATCAGAAAAGATTAGCATAATGACATTATCTCCTTTTATTATTTTTTCTCAATAAAGTTCTTCTGAATTTGTTTTTTTGTCTTAACACAAAAAAGTTTAATATCAAAAACATAAGAAAATGGCCATCCTTAAATATACACAGAACACTTCAAGATTTGAACCTCACAGGTGACTTCAGTGATCTGATACCACTGGCAAAGTCAACAAAATAAACAGATGGGACTACGTAAAGTTAAAGAGCTTCTGCAGGGAGGAAAAAAAAAACAGGCTAAAACTAAGAAACAGCTAACTGAATAGGTAAAAAAGTATTTGCATTCAACACATCAGATAAAGATTTGATACCCAGGATGTATAAAGTACTTGCAAAGATCAACCAAAAAAAAAATTTAGGGGCTGGAGCGATAGCACAGCGGGTAGGACGTTTGCCTTGCATGCGGCCAACCCGGGTTCGAATCCCAGCATCCCATATGGTCCCCTGAGCACCGCCAGGAGTAATTCCTGAGTGTAGAAGCAGGAGTAACCCCTGCGCATCGCCGGGTGTGACCAAAAAAGCAAAAAAAAAAAAAAAATTTAAAACCCTGTCAACAGATTGGGAGAAGAAATGAATAGACACTTCTCAGTGGAAGGCAGGTGGATGGCCAGTAGAGCCATGAAAAGATGCTCAGCATCAGTTATCATCAGGGAAATCCAAATCAAGGCGATAGTGAGGTAACATCTCACACCATTGAAAATTATACATATCAAAAATAGTGTTGGTGGGGATGTGGTGAAAAAGGAACTGTCATCCAGTGCTGGTCAGAATATTGTCTGGTACAACCCCTGTGGAAAACAGTACAGTGAGTTCTCAGTAAACTTAGAATTGAGCTGCTCTCTGACCCAGCACCTCCACTTTGGGCCAGCTATCCCCAGGACAGAAAAACATTCATTTAAAAGGGCATAAGCACACCATTACTCAATGGTGCACCCAGTACAATAGCAAAAATAGAATCAACCTAGGTGTCCAACACGGATGAATGGATTGTGAAGATGTGGTATACATGCACAATGGAATACTATGCAGAATCAAGGAACAATGAAATCATGCAGTTTGCTTCCGCATGGAACTAGAAGATACATTGAGTGAAGTAAGCCAGAAGAAAGACAGACACAAGATGATCTCACTTATCTGGGGAATATCAGATTCTGGATGAGGAGATATATGGTAGTAAAAGGTGCTTAGATGACCCTTGACCCCAGTGTTTAGAGAGGAAACACAGAGAGAAGGAAAGAAATCAAGGGGGGAGGAAGAGAAAGAGAAGTAGTAGGTGAACAGGCATCAGGGCTCCCGTTTTCCCAGGGATGTGAGAGGGATATAACCGTGTATCCAAAATACACAATTAACAGAACTGAAAACTAAGATATAAGTAGCAACCACTGAAACTTTGTATGCTTGTCAAGTTGACAGATTGGGGTGAGGAGGGAATCTGGGAACACTGGTGGAGGGGAGTTGACACTGGTGGAGGGATTGGTGTTGAATTATTGTATGCCTAAAACCAACTATCAGCAACTGTAAATCATGGCTCTTTAATTAAAAAAAAAATTTTTAAGTTATCATCTTTGTATTGTATATCAGCAATTCAAGAATGGCCTAAGGAACTCTGCAGGATCACTGAGATGCTTCCTTAAAGTATGTAAGGGCTTCTTTTTTCCATCTTTGTGTCTGTGCAAGGCTGAATTTCCTTCATCAATTTAAGACAAATTTAAAGCTTTGAACACAAGTAGGAGCAGATAAGAAAAAACAGCTGCCTTTTATTAAACCAGGTTATGAATCAAAAAAATTGTAGAAGTTTGCCACTCTTATGTTTTTTTGTTTTAGAAAAATATTTTTATAAACAGAATGTTGTCTTTAAGATAACATAATGGTTTCTTGTAATCTTTAACTGTAAATATAATTTAATTTTAATGAATACTGGTAGATAAGTACTATATGAACACTTCTTTTGAATTAGTCATTTTAATTCAGCTGTGGAATTTTATAAATTTAGCTTTATTCTTCTATATGTATATAGTCTTCACCAGTTCTACAGTCAAAAAAAGATCTCACGTGGGATCTGAATAGAGACAGTAAGGGAACAACAAATGGCCAAAAGCATCATAACTGGGAATCTTGTCACAAATCTGAGATTAGGGGGATTTGGTATGGACGGGGTCTTTGTGACATTGATGGAGAGAGTTGTTGGTGCTTTGTCCAGTCAGAGTGTGGTGTTGAAGTGATGTACGCATGAAACTATCACTACCAGTACTATAAATCACAGCACTGCAACAAAAATGGGGCAGGTATAGAGAGGTCCTGCAATATTGAGCATTTGAAAACCTTTCACTTGCATCTTTCCTGTTTCAGACCGAATCGGTACAGGGACCTGAGAGATGATGCAGGGGGGAAAAGTCCTTGTGTAGTATAGGACTGACTCCAGTTTATCCCCAGCATTACATGTGGTCCCTGAGCGCCACCAGATGTGGTCTAAAATCCAGGAGGTTTTAGAAGCATTTTCAGACATTGCTTCTGGCTCATTTTTATTATGGCGTACCTTCTAGGTTGGTTTTTTGTTTTGTTTTGAGCATCTAATGGCCTTTAAGATTTATATCCCCTCAAGTTTAGCAGGTAGTGAAACCCACTTTCAAGCTGTGTAAGACTTGGAAACACATTCATGGTCACAAAATAATAGCATATTCAACAGAGTTTATTCTCATGTTTTGGCTTTCTTATACTGTTCTAAAGAGAAATATTATTACAGGGCTGGAGTGATAGTAAGACATTTGCCTTGCACATGGCCGACCTGGGTTAGATTCCCAGCATCCCCTCTGGTCCCCTGAGCACCGCCAGGAGTAATTTCTGAGTGCAAAGCCAGGAGTAACCCCTGTGCATTGCTGGGTGTGACCAAAAAAAAAAAAAAAAAAGTCTATGGGGCTGGAGCAATAGCACAGCAGGTAGGGCATTTGCCTTGCATGAGGCTGACCCAGGTTGATTCCCAGCATCCCATATGGTCCCCTGAGCACTGCCAGGAGTAATTCCTGAGTGCAGAGCCAGGAGTGACCCCTGTGTATTGCCGGGTGTGACCCAAAAAGCAAAAAAAAGTCTAAAGAGAACTATTAGACTGAATAAATCTTCTTTGTTTTGGTTTGGTTACAGGTTGGAAGCAGCCAAAGATGATTATCGAATACGCTGTGAAGAGTTAGAAAAGGAAATATCTGAGCTTCGGCAGCAGAATGATGAACTAACAACTTTGGCAGATGAGGCTCAGTCACTAAAAGATGAAATAGATGTTCTTAGGTAAACAATTTAATCATCAGGCCTGTAATCCCCCCAGCCCCAAGAGTTTTGCCACCAGTGTTACAGAATCTAGGACAGAGGTTCCCAAATTGATTTGTCCCTTCACTTTGTTTTCGGGATAGAAAAAAAAAAATCACTCATTGCCCCCCTTAAAGTCTCACTTCTTTAAGTGATAAATGTTGCATCTGAAGCTGTCTTCATTCCCCTGGATTGTTCCAGTGCCTGTTGTGTGGTGGTGGGGGCTGCTTACCGCCCACTCTGATTAAAGAGTACTCTAGGTTATTGAATAGAGCAAAGTATTAAAGTGCTGGACCTGGGTTCAAATACAAGTGCTCCCACTTATTTACGTCTGTTGAAATGATTATCTTCTCTTTAAGATGGAAACAATACACATACCTAGCTCAGGTTTTATACAAAATTGAGTTTATATTGTCAGTACTAAGATCAATGTGACAAATAAATGTTACTCAAATATATGTTCATACACAAGTAAGTATAGTGCTTTCTTTCATAATATTCATATTCTATGAGCCCCCCACCCTACTCCCATCCCTCACCCCGGTCACGTTATCTTCCTTTTTCACAAATGCAGCTATTTCTCACATGGCCTCATTTCCTTGTTGGGTCTTACCTCCCCAGATGATTCAGTCTCACCTCCTTATTTATCTACAGTTCCACTGCTTATATACCCTCATGCCCATTATTGATCATTTCAACTGTTTATATTTTGCACTTTGCTTTTAGAATACTGAGAAAGTCACTTACCACAGCTCCACTATCCTACTATTGTTTCCCATCCTTTCATGGGTGTAACAAACTTCTGTAACTCTTCTCACAGGAATGCTTACCCCACAATGCAACTTTCCATGCTTCTGTCTTAGTAACTGCCCTGTTACCTACTGCATAGATGACAGAAACCATGAATGATGGGACTCCTGTGACTTGGAACCTCCCTGCTTTCCCACTCATCTTATCTTTTTTGTTTATGGAATGGACTCGTTATTTTTTTTCTCATTGCCAGTATAATTCCTTCTTCAGTTCTCTAAGCCTTGCCCCTTCTTGTCTCAGCAGGAATAATGTTACATCAGTTATTTTAGTTTCCTTTTTTGACTCTTCTTGCCATAAATGTGCATGTTTAGGTCTCATGTTAAAAAATAAGAGACTCTTTGCGCTCTTTTTCCCTGGTCATATTTTTAACTTAAGCAAAAAAATTTACTTGACCTTACAATTTCATTGAAAATTTCTTTGTAGTCCCTCTTGATTTATCACTATTTAAATCAGTGTTACAACTGTGGGTATCTTTCTGAGTTTTTATTTTCGGTCTCACTTTAGACATTCTTCTGATAAAGTGTCTAAACTAGAAGGTCAAGTGGAGTCATATAAAAAGAAGTTAGAAGATCTTGGTGATTTGAGGCGGCAAGTCAAACTCTTGGAAGAGAAGAATACTATGTATATGCAGAACACTGTCAGTCTAGAGGAAGAGTTAAGAAAGGCCAATGCAGCTCGAAGTCAACTTGAGACATACAAGAGACAGGTAAAAAAAACAATAGTGACAAAGCTTTTCAGTCTTTCCAAGTAGGGTCTTCATTTTGACACTGATTTTTCCAGAATGTAATGACTTGTTTGGTTTTGGATTTAGGGATACACCCAGCATTGCTTGGAGTTTCCTCCCAGCTGTGCTTGGAGGACCATATGGTGTCAGGGAATGAGCCCAGTGCTTCTGTATGCAAAGCAAGTGCTCTAGATCATCATGATTATCATCAAAACTGCTTCCCCTTCCCCTGTCTCATGTCCCAGTGCACTCTAGACCCTGGGGAAGTGGTTCAGTGGTAGAAGACCTGTGCAAGACCCTGGAATCATTCTCAGTGCTGCATGCTCCCCTGACTACCACGCTGGGTGTGGCCAAAAAAAACAAAAACGTCCACATATTCACGGCTGAAGAGAGAATCTAGAGATTAAAGCACTTGTCTTGAACTAATTACAATTCAGTCCTGGGCACCATATAGTTCAGTCTCTTCAGCACTGCCTGAGTGATCCCTGAGCACAGAGCAGAAGTAAGCCCTGAGCACTGCTTTGCAATTTAATCACATTTACAGTTAGTTGCTTGTTGAAATGATTTGTTTAAAGGATTCTTACATGTTGATTCTATAATATTGTCAAATTTCTTCATATATTTGCAGATTATCTTGTCAGCTATAAAGTATACAAATAAAAGCAGTTTTTTTTTTATATTCTTTGTTTTTGTTTGTAACCCATACCTGGTGATACTCAGAACTTAATCATGGCCCTGTATTTAGGATCACTCCTGGCACAGTGCTCAGGGAACCATATGGGGTGGCAGAGATTCATCCCAGGGTCAGCCACATGCAAGGCAAACACTCTACCTCCTGTACTCTCTCTGGCCATCTTTCTTTCCTTCTAAATAACCATGCCTGATCTTTAATGTTTTTAAAAGAAGCAGTAATAGTAGGCATCTGTTTTGTTTGGGGGGGTTCTTTTCTATTTATTTTTGTTGTTAGGGGGCATACTCAGCTATGCTCATGGTTTACTCCTGGTTCTGCACTCAGATCACTCCTAGTGGAGCTCAGAGGACTAAATATAGTGCCAGGGATCAAAGTCAGGTTGAATACATGCAAAGCAAATGTCCCACCCACTGTACTATCACTCCATATCCCAAGAGCTCTGTTCCCTAGACCAGTTCTTAGATTTTGTTGCTTCTGGCCATTTATTATCCCCTTATTATGGGTGCTGCTGATACTTTCTGCCATCAGTATGAATTGTGTTAATGAGCACTCTATGCTTAAACCATCCTTATATTTCTAAAGATAAGCTTAGCTTGATGACTTGATTTATTTATACATTGTTTTCAAAATTGATTTTGTTAATTTTACTTAGAATATTTGCTCTGTGATTCACCTGAGGCTATCTTATATTTACCTGATTTTAATATCAAAATTAATGAGTTTATTTTATTTTGCTTTTTTCGTTCACACCGGCGATGCTCAGGGGTTACTCCTGGCTCTGCACTCAGGAATTACTCCTGGTGGTGCTCAGGGGACCATATGGAATGCTGGGATTCAAACCCGGGTCGGCCGTGTGCAAGGCAAACACTCTACCTGCTGTGCTATTGCTCCAGCCCCTTACTTTATTTTAATAAAATTAGAGACAGCTTAATAGTAGAACAGCCCTATAAATCATGCATGGCTGGTAAGATTCTTTTGTTGACTATATTTTTTCAAAAATTCGAGTAAAAATTTTAACATGCCACAGAGTCAAGGGAATTAGTGAGCTTTTTTTTTTTCTTTTTGGGTCACACCCAGCAGTGCACAGGGGTTACTCCTGGCTCTGCACTCAGGAATTACTCCAGGCGGTGCTGGGAGACCATATAGGATGCTGGGAATCGAACCGGGGTTGCCCGAGTGCAAGGCAAACACCCTACCCTCTGTGCTATCGCTCCAGCCCCTGAATTAGTGAGCTTTTTGTGTGGACTGAGAAATTACCCAAAATAAATGTATTCCAGAGAAACCATAAGTAAGAATGAAAGGCATTTAATTAATTAATTAATTAATTTAATTATTTGTTTTGCTTTTTGGGTCATATCCGGTGACACACAGGGGTTACTCCTGGCTCTGCACTCAGGAATCACCCCTGGCAGTGCTCAGGGAACCATATGGGATGCTGGGAATTGAACCCGGGTTGGCCGAGTGCAAGGCAAATGCCCTACCCTCTGTGCTATCGCTCTAGCCCCAAAAGGCATTAAATTTAAATGAGAAATGATGTAATTAGATTATAGAATAGTAGAAAGATATAATTTAAGGAAAAGAATTTTTCCTGAACATTTATCAGAACTAATGAAGAAAATCATATGGCAGAGCCTGGCAAGCTCCCTGTGGCATTTTCAATATGCCAAAACCAGTAACAATGATGGGTCTCATTCCCCCTGACCCTGAAAGAGCCACCAATGCAGCACCGTTGGGAAGGACAAGTGAGGAGAAGCTGCTAAAATCTCAGGGCTGGGATGAATGGAGATGTTACTGGCACCTGCTCGAGCAAATTGATGAACAATGGGATGACAGTGATACAGTGAATGAAGGAAATTATATTTAATATTCACAGTGAAATTACAAATAAAGTAGTAAAAAGAAATCTAGACCTAGAAATATGAGATAAAATTGCAAAATACACTTTACTGATTTTGGAGTCTAATAGACTTTCTTTTTCTTTTTCTTTCTTTTTTTTGGGGGGGAGCGCTTTTTGGGTCACACCCGACGATGCTCAGGGCTGATTCCTGGCTCTGCACTCGGGAATCACTCCTGGCGGTGTCCGGGGGACCACATGGGATGCTGGGAATCGAACCCGGGTCAGCCGAGTGCAAGGCAAACGCCCTACCCGCTGTGCTATTGCTCCAGCCCTCTTTTTCTTTTTCTTTTAAATTTTTTTATTTTATAAGGTAGTTCACAATATTTGATTACATTTAATATTCAAACACCAATCCCACCACCATTATACCTTACCACCACCAAATTTAGGATGTTTCCATCCCAAACCCCAATACCTGTCCCAAAACACAACCGAAAGAATATATTTTGTGTTCTGTTATAAAGAACTGCTGAACGTGCTTACAAAAAAGTGTCTGTATAGGAAACAGTGTGAGGTTTGTTCTATTTTGGCAGGAGCCATTAAGATATTCTATAGGGTATCACTAACATATTGTTAAAATTTGGGTGATATGAGCTGTGGTATATGTATCTGAAAATATAAATGCATATATATATACATATTTTCCTCTATGATTTGTTGCCTACTGTCTGAACCCCATCATCATATATAGTGTGGTAATTATGAAGAATGGGTAGGGAGTGTCTTATGATGTGTCGCGCGGCCGCGAAAGGCAGGCCAGGAATATGTTGACTCATATGTGAGGCTTGGCCCGAGCTTGTGGAAAGCGGCCTGGAGCGTGGCAGCAGTTGGGTTGTGGAGGTCGGCTGCTAGGTCTGGATCCCTTGGGGTGGGGAAGGCTCTCACCCGCTCCCCTCTGGGGCTCCCCGGGTGAAAACAACCTGGCACGGAGTCCAGTACCATGGCTATGAGGGCCTCATTTTATGCTCTCTTCCGGGAGAAGCAGCCGTGGGATCTAGACTTTATTTTCTTTCTGCAAGTTGTCTTTGGGGTTGATTTTTTTTTTTCTTTTTTGGGTCACACTTGGCGTTGCTCAGGGATTATTCCCAATTCTGCATTCAGGAATTACTCCTGGTGATGCTCAAGGAACCATATGGGATCCTGGGGATTGAACCTAGGTCATCCATGTGCAAGGCAAATGCCCTGCCTGCTGTACTATCGCTCCAGCCCCTGGGGTTGACCTGTCAAACCTATATTTTGTATTGCTTTTTCTCTCTGATCATTTTAATGGTGTCTTTATTTTATAATTTAGATATATTTCCTTATTTCTTTAAATATTAAATCTAGTGTTAATATCTGGTGATTCATTGTGA
Source organism: Sorex araneus (assembly GCF_027595985.1). Taxonomy (NCBI): domain Eukaryota; kingdom Metazoa; phylum Chordata; class Mammalia; order Eulipotyphla; family Soricidae; genus Sorex; species Sorex araneus. Next base: position 333,749,734 of record NC_073302.1, on the reverse strand, counting down.
AATCCAGGGATATCTGATTCCACTGTCTTGTTTATGTTGACTTAATTTACTATTGACCTTTGTTTTTGACCGTTTATTTCTTGTTAGTGGCTTTTGTTATTTTGGAGTTTGCTATTTCATTTGACTTACCTTTTACTTGGGAATTCTGAGGCCCTGGGCTGAGATTTGTTTCCTCCAGCTGATGTGTATTTCGGGACTGGAGCAATAGCACAGCGGGTAGGGCATTTTCCTTGCACATGGCTGACCTGGGTTCGATTCTTCCATCCCTCTCGGAGAGCCCAGCAAGCTACCAAGAGTATCCCACCCCCATGGGAGAGCCTGGCAAGCTACCCATGCCAAAACAGTAAGTCTTACAATGGAGATGTTACTGGTGCCCGCTCAAGCAAACCAGTGAACAACGGGACGGCAGTGCAACAGTGCTACATATGTGTATTTCACTTACACTAAAGTTTATAGTGCTAGGTTCTTGCCAACTACCTTTTAGAGCCCGAGGTAGTGTAACAGCTTTTGCCTGTTCCCTGTTACAAGCTCTAGGTCTGGGCAGATAGCTTAACGGGTCCAGTGCATGCCTTATATATTGTATGCCTCACCTGCTTGAGGCCCATAGCTCATCCCCAAACACCAGAGGGTGTGCATTTGATGGCCCCATAGAGCACCACTGGTCTGAGCACTGAACCTTCAGACTTGTACTGCTGGTCCAGTATTTCCAGGAGCGGAGCCCAGAAGTCCAGTACTACTGAGAAGTCCCCCCATACTGCTCCTCCCTCCCCCAAAAATCAAAGCTCTGCATTCCTTGTTTTTGGCAGTTGGCCCCTCACAATACTTCACAAATTTCTGACACTAGTTTCTAAAAGTTGCAGATTGTCCTTCATTTCCCCAGTTATATTTCTTTTTCTTTATGGTAAAAAGTTTCAGTATAGGGCTGGATGGAGACCACAGCGGGTAGGGCGTTTGCCTTGCATGTGGCCAATCCGGGTTTGATTCTCAGCATCTCTTATGGTCCCCTGAGCACCGCCACGGGTAATTCCTGAGTGTAGACCCAGGAGTAACCTCTGTGCACTGCCATGTGTGACCCAAAAAGCAAAAAAAAAGGTTTTAGTATAATCAGTGCCTCATTATGAGTATAATAAATACTAAATAAATATTTAGTATAATATTTAGTATAATAAATAAGTCAAAGTCCTGTGTTCTTTTAAAATAATTTTAAACGGTTATTTGGGATGGTCTGGTTTTATAACTCAGAATCTAGGTAGATTTTTGTTATTAGTTATCTTAACTGGGTTGTTATGTCATATATCTTTTTATTTATTTATTTATTTTTATTTTATTTTATTTTACTTTATTTTTGCTTTTTGGGTCACACCTGGCAATGCACAGGGGTTACTCCTGGCTCATGCACTCAGGAATTACTCCTGGCGGTGCTCAGGGGACCATATGGGATGCTGGGAATCGAACCCGGGTCGGCCGCGTGCAAGGCAAACGCCCTACCCGCTGTGCTATCGCTCCAGTCCCAATGTCATATATCTTTTAAAATATTTTTGGGGAATGAGTTTTCACAGATTTGTAAAATAATAAGTAAAAAGTCAACTGGTATTTTCTAATATTTCAAATTATAAAAGTTAACAGTACCTTTCTTTATTAGGTAGTAGAACTGCAAAATAGATTATCTGAAGAATCAAAGAAAGCAGATAAATTAGATTTTGAATATAAACGTCTAAAAGAGAAAGTTGACAGTCTTCAAAAAGAAAAGGATGTAAGTATATATGCGATATTTTGACTTAGAAAATTAAGATAATCATATGTATTACATTAATTTCTCATAAATTTAAAAATTAGAGATCTGTTTAAATTACAGATTTACTTTTGTGTTTCAGAAATAGTTCTAACAGATAAAAAGAATGTTTTGACTTCTATACTAGTATCGTGTGTGTGTGTGTGTGTGTGTGTGTGCGTGCGTTCGCGCGCGCGCCACACTTGGTGGTGCTCAGGGCTTTCTTCTGGCTCTGCTATCAGGGGTAACTCCTGATAGCAGGACGGTTTGGGGGACCCTGGGACTCCAGGGATTGAACCTTACATCCTAACTGCTGTACTATTGCTCCAGCTCTAATTTCTATTATATTTACCTTCTCTATTTACTGTTGTTTCTTTCGCATTGTTTCTGATTGTGTCTTCATGTAAATTTGTGGTTTTTCTGTTTTCAACAGAAACATTTTTGTTTCATTGAATTTTGAGTTTTTTAAAAAATTTAAATTTGTTGTGAATCATGAATATTGTTTGGTCTTACATGTTTAATTAAAATACTGATTTAGTATAAAATGTACTTTTCTTTTAAAACTGAGCAGACTGTTTCTTCTGTTTTGTTGTAAATAGTGTTGCTGCCTTGGATATTCAGGTTTGATAAATGGGGAGGTGAACTGTTTTTCTTTTATGTCTATCACTGGTAAGGTGAAAATCTGTGATAGATAAAAGTTAAGATATTTGAAGCTAACTCTCTTGCTCTCATGTCCCTGCAGAGGCTAAGAACAGAGAGGGATTCTCTGAAGGAAACCATTGAAGAGCTTCGCTGTGTGCAGGCTCAGGAAGGACAACTTACTACTCAAGGTAGAAATAGTTCCATAGCTCACGCAAGATTATTTCTTGTAAATATTAGATTTTTCTAAAGATGAAAATTTAACTGGGGAAACAGTGGGGGATAATACAATGGTCCTTGTCTTGCAAATAGTGAGCCTGGGTGTGATTCAAGCACCACCTGGAGTGATATCCGAGTGTAGAGCTAGAGCTAACTCCTGTGACACCAGGTGTGACCCAAAAGGCAAAAAGAAAGAAAGGAAATTTCAAAGATGGTCTGCTGGTACTAAACTTGCATCCATGCAGGCCCCTTCCATGCCCTCTGCTCCCTGACTATCCTGGAACCTCTCCTGTTTTTGATAAGTAACCCCTGAGCATGCTAGGTGTGGCCCATCCACGCCCCCTCAAAAAAAAAAAAGTGCAACCCTTAACTTAAGTTTTACCCTCTAGCACTTTGTCATAGTGTTGGGGGAGGCAGGATGTGTAATCATAAAAAATAAAAGATGATGATCCTCTGGTGGCTGCTGCTCCTGCTGGACACCTGTGTGTGTTCGGTAGCCCTGAGCCTCCTGCCCACCTCCCCAGGGCTCCCCAACAGAGACACAGAACGGGAGACAGGGAGGCTAGGGACCACAGTCAGATGGTGAAAATGGCCCGTTTAATGCAGAGTTGCTAGCATACTTATAGAACATCTGAAGGGGGTTTGAGGTAAGCACAGATGTGATGGTCATTTACATAGATAAACATTTGGCAGAGGAAATTCTTTTAGGGAGATCAACTCAAGGAGACACTGTCTCCCAGGACAACTGCGTTGCTTTTATGTTTTCCTCAATTGTATAAGTTATACTTGCAGTTGTTTGGATAAACGCAGTAAGAGACAAGGATCCCAACACTTAGTTCTCTGGGCTGAGAGCAAACAAGGCTTTAAACACTTGGTTGTCTGGGCTGTGAGTGCAAGCAAGGCTTTTACCGTAAATCCCAGACTAAGTCCTCAGGCCAGTTCAGCTAGTCCTTCCCCAGGGGGGTTCCTGTCTCTAAAGTTGTAACAGTTTGCATGAAAACCGTGCATTTATGCTTTCTAGAATGTCCCATTTCATTGCTGGGTAGTTTTGCCACTCGCTCTGGGTCCATCCCAGTCCCACAGCAGGACCTCCCGTTTGGCGTGTCAGGAACTACAGAAACTGAAGCCTGAGTCAAGTAGTTATGATTAAGTAATTATGGCCAGGAGCAGATATATTTCAGAGTCAATCAACTCCCAAATATTAGGAGCATAGCAGTAATGGTCTTTCTGTGTTTAACCAAAGAACATTGATCTATGGTAACATATAAACAGGCTATAGGGGAAACAGAAAAGCAAGTACAAATATACAGCACTTCAAATACAAAGCAGTATCAATACAAATTCAGAATTACCAGAAAGTTTTGTTTTACAAGCAATCGAGATTAACACGGGTGACTGTGACAATGCGAGGTAAAATACAAGAGAAAGAACAAATAAACTTTAAGTTAGGGATGCTAGCAAGGGTAATATAAATTCCTCTAGGAGGAGGAAAGGAGACAATACACTGATTAAGGCTAAAGTACTTAGGGTTAATATTCAACACAAAGGGGAGGTTGAAAATAGACTTTGGCTAAATTAAGGATGTTAGCAAGGGCATGGTAAGCTTCTCTGGGAGGAGGAAAGTGGCAATTCACTGATAAAGACTAAAGCACTTAGGGTTGATATCCAACAGCAGGCGAACTGTTAAATTGTCTGAATTTCTATGATATTGATCACTGAACTGCTAACAACAGTTTAAACACAGACTGCAGTTTGTTCCCTCCCACTCTAATAACTGACCCTGGGCTTTTCGGGTACCTGAAAAGAATTTTTCTTCCTTTTTTACTGAGGTCTTTCCCCCTCTTAATTTTCCTTCCTAATCTATTGATTCACTTTGTTTCATCTTTATTTTTTATTCATGTATTTATATTTTGTTGTTTTATTTGTTTTGGAGAGACATACCCTGTGGTGCTGGGGTTTCGCTCCCGGCGGTACTTTGGGCACCGCGTGCCAGGGGCTGAACTGAGCCTGAGCCTCCCTCACAGCATGTGCACAGCTGATTGCACCATCTCGGGGCCCAGCTGAGTCTCATCTTTGATCTCCACTTTGCCATCTCTGCTGATCAGTGTCCCTCTGACCTCAGTTTCTAGTTTGCTGAGCATCGTGTCAATCTGTGTTCTCATCATCACTTCCTTTCTGTTTTGTTTTTTGGCGTTTGGTTTTTAGCTGTGCCAGGGCCCAAACCTAGGGCCTCGCACATGCGAGGCAAGTGCTCTGCTCCTGAGCTGCTTCCTCAGTTTATTTCTTACCCTTTGAGCCTTTCTCCACCTCTAGTTTGAATCTTCCTTATGCATATTTTACTCGAAAAACTTCTGAATTATAAATATAAAATTTTAAATATAATTGAAATCTGTAATTATAAATATAGAAGGCATCTGAAAGTTCAGGATAGGCATGACTGCCATTTAACTGTGTACCATAATCATTAAAATGATTGAAGATATGAGCACTGGTGAAGGGATGGGTATTCGAGCATTGTATAACTGAGATTTAAACCTGAAAACTTTGTAACTTTCCACATGGTGACTCAATAAAAAATTTAAAAAAAAAATGATTGAAGTATGCATATATGCCTGACATGAAAACATGCATTTTCTATCATTTTCAACTTAGGTAACCATTCATTTTTTTAGTTTTGGGGTCACACCTACCTTAAGACTTTCTCCTGGCTCTTGCTCAGGAATCATTACTGATGTTGCTCAGGGGACTTTATGTGGTGCCGGAGATAAACTCACATCAGCTGCATACAAAGAAAGTGCCTTATGAACTTAGTCCTACTCTGCGTTCCTCCGCTGTTGGGGAGTTTTTCTTTTCTGCTACTTTCCAGTAAATGTTCTGTTTTCATTTAAAAAAAAAAAATTAAAAAGTGCTTTACCCACGGTATTCTCAGGCCCTGTAACACTGTTCTTTTTTGTTGTTGTTGTTCTTTAACATGTTATGTTTAATTTCTTTTTTTTTTAATTTATTTATTTTTAATTAGTGAATCACTGTGAGGGTACAGTTACAGATTTATACATTTTTGTGCTCATGTTTCCCTCATACAAAGTTCGAGAACCCATCCCTTCACCAGTGCCCATTCTCCACCACCAGTAAACCCAGCATCCCTCCTACCCTCCCCAATCCCATCTCCCCCCACCCCACCCTGCCACTGTGGCAGGGTATTCCCTTCTGTTCTCTCTCTCTAATTAGCTGTTGTGGTTTGCAATAAAGTTGTTGAGTGACCACTGTGTTTAGTCTCTAGCCCACATTCAGCCCGCATCACCCTTCCCCGGCATGGCCTCCGGCCGCATTATACTTGGTGATCCCTTCTCTGAGTTGCCCTTTCCCCAGAATGTGAGGCCAGCCTCCAAACCATGGAGTCAACCTCCTGGTACTTATTTCTACTATTCTTGGGTGTTAGTCTCCTACTTTGTTATTCTATATTCCACAGATGAGTACAATCTTTCTATGTCTGTCTCTCTCTTTCTGACTCATTTCACTCAGCATGATACTTTCCATGCCAATCCACTTATATGCAAAATTCATGATCTCCTTTTTTCTAACAGCTGCTAGTATTCCATTGTATAGATGTACCAAAGTTTCTTCAACCAGTCATCTGTTCTAGGGCACTCAGGTTTTTTCCAGATTCTGGCTATTGTAAACAGTGCTGCGATGAACATATAAGTGCAGATGTCATTTCGACTATACTTTTTTGCTTCTCTGGGATATATTCCCAGCAGTGGTATTGCTGGGTCAAATGAGAGCTCAATATCTAATTTTTTGAGAATCGTCCATATTGTTTCTGAAAGGGCTGAACTAGCCGGCATTCCCACCAGCAGTGTAGAAGGGTCCCTTTCTCCCCACATCCTCTCCAACAGCAGTTGCTTTTGTTCTTTTGGATGTGTGCCAGTCTCTGTGGTGTGAGGTGGTATCTCATGGTTGTTTTGATCTGCATCTCCCTGATGATTAGTGATGTAGAGCACTTTTTCATGTGCTTTTGGCCATTCGTATCTCTTCCTTGGGAAAATTTCTGTTCATTTCTTCGCCCCATTAACACTGTTCTTTTTTTATTTATTTTTGGTGGGGTTTTTTTGGGGGGCGGGGGTGGACCATACCTGGTGGTCTCGGAGCTTACTTCTGGGTCTGCACTTAGAAATCACTCCTGGAAATGCTCAGGGCACCATATGGGATGCTGAGAATCAAACCTGGGTCAGCCATGTGCAGGCAAATTTCCTCCCCACTGTATTATTGCTCTGTCCCTGTAACACCATTTTTAATGAGAAGTCAGCAAAGTAACACTAAACTTAATAGTTCACAACCACGCGAAGGGGTTGAATAAACATTTCCTTAAGGAACATACACAAATTATTGATAAACACATAAAGAGATGATGAACATTAATAGTCATTAAAAAATGAAATTCAAAATCATAGCAAAATACTATTGTACATCATTTAGGATTACTTGTTACAGAAGAAAAGGAATTTAGCAAATGCTAACAAAATTGTGATTAGACTCCTGTGTATTGCTGATAAGAATATAAACTAGGATCTAGAGATAATACAGCAGTCATGGTGCTTGCCGTCAATTTCCAGCACCACATGGTCTCCTGAACAGCACCAGGTGCATGTCAGATGGGAGCTGGAGAGTTAGAGCAGGGATTAAGGCACTGGCCTTACACGGTAGCCAACCGAGGATGGATGCCCAGCATTGCATGAGCCTCTGAGCACCATCAGGAGTGATAACTAAACACAGGAGTACACTCTGAGCAACCCTGGCTGTGCTTTCAGTCACACACACACACACACACACACACACACATCTATAAACTGCAGCAGCCACTGAAGTATTCAGTGATTCTTGCAAATCACTTGCAAATCACTTTAGCATAAAATGCCATTTGACTCAACAATTCTTTAAGTATATGCCCCCAAAAATTCAAAGTAAGGACTCAATCAGATTATACCAACATCCATCCCAAAAGCTATGTGAAATCAAAAGATGGAAACAATCATAATATTATATCAACACAGAAATGGATAATTCCTTCATTAAAATGTAACAAGGAATGGTCATCAGAATATTAAATGAAGTAAGCCAGATACTAATGGAAAAACATTATATTTTACTTACATGAAGTATGTAAAATAGGCACATTTATAGAAACAGAAAGTATAGATTACCAGGGCGTAAGAGAGAAAGGAATGGCAAAAGAGAAAGGAATTGCTTACTAGTTACAGAATTTATGATTTGGGTGTTAAAAATGTTTTTGAGAATAGATCCTATACTAATATGCTTTAAAATGGCTAGTGAGAAGGCTCAGGAGCCACACGTATGCAGAGACTTGAGTTTGACTTGGCACCACTGTGCCCACATAGCACAGTTCCACCAGGCCTGTGGAAGACTGTCAGTGAACTGTCCGGCCCAGTCAAGAGATACCAGCAGTGACCCCATAAATCGGAGGGGGAAATGAATGAATGAATGAATGAATGAATGAATGAATGAATGAATACTAAGACAAGGCAACTGTGACATTGTATTTTACTTTGAGCAGTTTTACCTTTAAAATTAATGCTCATAACCTTGCTTTCATATTTTGTATTCACAGGGCTCATGCCTCTGGGTAGCCAGGAATCTTCAGATAGTCTGGCAGCAGAGATTGTCACACCTGAAATCAGGTAAGGGTATAACAACAATGCACAGTATTCCAGAGAAAACTTATTCCTCTACAGTATAAACTCTTGTATCACTAGCATATTCTACATGAATTCAACATTCTTATTTTATAGAAACTGTTTTTCTGCTTTTGACTGTTAGAGGCTTTCTTCAGTTGGCTCAGCTGAGACTTAGTCTTCAGCAGTGTGGGAACACTGTTGTTCCATGCATACTCAGTACCTGGTATACCAATGCTTTGCATCTTCCGCAGACTCCACTAAGTAAGCCACTGATGCCGAAACAAAAATGATCATTTTCCATGAGTCCAGGAATTGACATGGGAAAAATCCAAAGCAATTGAAAAAGAACTGTTACCCTATGTTCTACTTTCCCCTGTATAGTACTTTATATTTTTTAAGTCATAGTGTTCTTAAAGTTCCACTTTTTTAAATACATACTTGCTTTAGATATGTATAAGAGTGAAAAATTTGTGAAGTGGCACAAAGTGTTCAGCAGAAGGAGAATGATTAATCCTGAATATTATTTTTGCCTTATTTGGGCCTATTTGCTCTTCTTACATTTGATAGTAGCCTTGATACTTTATAAAATTCTAAAAATAGTTTATAAAATTCTATTAATAGTTTGAGTTTGTGAAACTCATACAGCTATTAACAGTAATAGTTGTATGAGTAATAAAAAAGCAACTCTAGAAACATCATCTGTACCTTTCATCTTAATAGTAATAGTTGTATGAGTTTCATTATCTGTTAAACTATTAAAGTAATAGTTGTATAGGAGTTTCATAAGCTGGGCAATAATACAGCAGGTAGGGTGTTTGCCTAGTACGCAGTTGACTCAGGTTCAATCCCCAGCATCCCATATGGTCTCACGAGCATTACAAGGAGTGATTCCTGAGTGCAAAGCAAGAGTAAGCCCTGAGCACCATATGTTGCCTTAAAACCAAAAATAACAATATTAAATTGTAAAAGCCTCAGTATGCAGTACGTGTTGAATAAGTGAAGATAATTGTATTCTTGTTGGAAGTTGCTTACTGAGAATAAACAAGAAAAAAGCAACTCTAAGAACATTATCTGTATCTTTCGTCTTTTTGTTACTAATCCCAGGAGCCATGACTCCAGGATGTGTGCCAGGGCCTGGCACATTCCTGGCTTATGCTTTACCACTTCAGCTATGTCCCTGATCCCCAGTTGGTACTTTATAAATTAGACTGGTGAATTAACCAGTCTAATTTCTGGTTACTTAACTTATAAAGTGGTTATTTGCAAAAAAAAGCAAATTTGGGCAGGGGGGTAGACTTTGGGGCCACACTCAGTAGTACCCAGAGCTTACTATGGGCTCTGAACTCAGGGATCACTCATGGCGGGGCTCAAGGGACCTATGGGCTACCGGGGTTCAAATCCAGGTTGGCCATATGCATGGCAAGTATACTATCTCTCCAGCCTTCAAAAACAATTTCTTAGGAATCTTTTTTATCATTTACTTGGTTCTTAACATTGAAGAAATAAAATAAGATTCAACAAACTGTTCCCAAGGAGAGCTCAGTTGGTAGAGCACTTGCCTTTCAGATGGCAGGTTCTGAGTTCTGCCCTGGACACTGCCCACATGCTGAGTGCACTCGGGCTGGCACAGCATAGTGTGTGATCTTGAGTACACCCAACTAACTGTATCCAAGTATCACAACTAAGAGTGTGTGCCTTGGTAAGTACCAAGCTAGGAGTCTACAATCCCTAGTCATCTCAATGGCAACAATAGAAAGGGGACAAATGATTGAATAAATATTTTATTCTTAACTAGGACTCAATACTAAATATGCTCTAGGTTAAAAAATGCTACTAAAATATGCTAGGTTTAAAACTGTTACAAAGATTTTAATATGGAAAATTTTTTGAAATTTTTGTGACATGTGTCATAAATAATAGATCAGTTTTCTTAATTCATAATGACATTTGTTTATCAAATTTGCAAAAATTGATTTCAGATCATTTTCTCTGATGCTTAAGATTTGGAGAAATTGAAAACTTCATCAGCTAAGAGTAAAATATTTTAAGTGATGCACTTTTGAGCAGTTTGGCTAATGTGTGTATTGTCCAAAAATGTGCCTACCTTTGACCTCCCCCCAATTTTTTTCTAGCAATTAAAAATAATGTACATATTAATAAAAGTAAGGAATAATCAAGGACATAAATGTTGTAGCAAAAAATATGCTGATAGTTTAAATGCCCAATACTTAGACATTAACAGTTCATCTCTGTATTTTATTTTATTTTTTTAATTAATTTATTTTTTAATTAGTGAATCACTGTGAGGGTACAGTTACAGATTTATACATTTTCGTGCTCATGTTTCCCTCGTACAAAGTTCGAGAACCCATCCCTTCACCAGTGCCCATTCTCCACCACAAATTAACCCAGCATCCCTCCCACCCCCCCCCCAGTTCCATCCCCCCCCACCCCACCCTGCCACTGTGGCAGGATATTCCCTTTTGTTCTCTCTCTCTAATTAGCTGTTGTGGTTTGCAATTAAGGTGTTGAGTGGCCATTGTGTTCAGTCTCTAGTCTACATTCAGCACGCATCACCCTTCCCCCGTCATCTCTGTATTTTAACATGTCATTTGAAATATTAAAGTATAGGGTCCAGAGTGATAGTACAGCAGTTAGGGCACTTGCCTTGCATCTGGCAGACCCAGGTTCAATCTCCAGCATCCCATATGGTTCCCCAAATCCACCAGGAACAATTATTGAGTGTAGAGCCAGGAGTAACCCCTGAGTATCATCAGGTGTGACCTAAAAACAAAAATACATATATGAAAGCATAATAATTATATGAAAAGATTGGGAACATTTAAGTGTAAATAGTGACACGAATGTAATATGCACTATTGAGCCACTATTTTAGATGTTTGCCTGTATTTATATATGCATAAGAATAGGTAATTATATTTCAACAATTCTTTTGAGAGCTTTTTTTAATCACCAATAATTTTATATTATAGGGTTGACAGTTTGTATTATTGTTTTTTTAGTCTTTGTTCTATAGTGAGCATGTCGCACTTTGTATTTAAAATTGTGAAGCCATTTTTATCTCCCAATACTTAGCTTCCAAGACCCAGTATTTTTCATTTAATTTTTTATTAGTGAATCGCCGTAAGATACAGTTACAGACTTATAAACTTTCGTACTTGCGTTTTAGTCATATAATGGTTGAGTGCCCATCCCTCCACCAGTGCCCATTTTCCACCACCAATGGTCCCAGCATCCCTCCCACCACCCCCACCCCATCCTCCCCCAATCCCACCCCGCCTCTGTGGCAGGGCATTCCCTTTTGCTCTCTGTCTCCTTTTGGGTGTTGTGGTTTGCAGTAGAGGTATCAAGTGGCCATCATGTTCGGTCTATAATCTACTTTCAGCCCGCATCTGCCATCCCGAACAGACCCTCCTAGCACCCTTTACTTGGTGGTCCCTTCTCTATATGAGCTGCCTTTTCCCCCAGCTTCTAAACTGTGGAGTAATCCTCCTGGTACTTATCTCTACTGTTCCTGGGTGTTAGTCTCCCATTCTGTTACTTTATATTCCACAAATGAGTGCAATCCCAAGACCCATTATTAATGATAGCAGTTAGAAGTTAGTATTTTGTTTCTTAACTTGGAACAGATAATGAATATATCCACAATATTGACTTTCATATTTTCAGTAGTGTAAGTAAATGTACATTTTAAGATAGATGGTGTTGACAAAGTAAGAACAGTTTCGTGGGTGTGTATTTTGTTTTTTCTTTTTCTATGAAAAGCAGATTCTAGTATCTGATAGTAATATATTCCTTTAAAGATGACCATGACTAACTTAGATTATATCTTCACAGGTATGCCTTCAACAAGTACAACTTAGTTATGTTTTATATAAATTAATACTCAGTAATACCATCATTGCCATAAGTGTAGGAAGTTTCATGTGTCTCTTGCTTTTAATTTTTATCAGTGTAAACTTTGACATATCACAAAGAGCCTCCAAGAATGTAGTTCATTAACTTGCTTCAAATAATTTCACGTTTTGCAAGAATACAGTTACCTTCTGAGACCCAGTATTATTGATAGCAGTTAGAAGTTAGTATTTTGTTTCTTAACTTGGAACAGATAATAAATATATCCACAATGTTGACTTTAACTTAGGTTATATCCATTATCTAAAGGAATGGTCAGATGGTATCTACTGAAGGAATTCATTAAATATAATGTTTTGTCATCAGATGATTGTTAATATAAGAGCATATCTTTATCAATTATGTTTTTGGAGGATACTCGAAGAACAAATATTTGAATGCTTTCGTAGCAAAAATACTTAAATCTAAAATGTAAAATTTTGAAATCGCACTTATTGTAAATAATATTTGAAGTATTTTCACCTTAAAATCCAATCCTTTTTTTTTTTCAAATATTTACTGAGTAGTAAATATTTCTTCATGTTCTTGTGGCTTGGAATCTAGACTAATTGATAAACAACTAGTTTATCAATTTATTAGTTTATCAGTTTATTTTTTAGTTTATTTTTTATTTATCAGTTTATTTTTTTAATTGTATCACCATGATATACAGTCACAAGCCTTCATGTTTGAATTTCAGTCATACAATGATCAAACACCCATCCCTCCACCAGTGCCCATTCTCCACCACCAATGCCCCCAGTATACCCCCCCTTTCCAACCCTCCCCCTTCCTCCACGACAGACAGTTTCCCCCATACTCTCTGTTTTGGGCATTATGATTGCAGTACAGATACTGATAGGCCATCATGTTTGGTCCTTTATCTACTTTTAGCACTCACCTCCCATCCCGAATGATTCTTCCAACCATCTTTGTCTTAGTGATCCCTTTTCTATTCCAGCTACCTTCTCCCCCAGCTTATGAGACAGGCTTCCAACTATGGAGCAGTATTCCTGGCCCTGTGTCTACTGTCATTGGGTGTCAGTCTCATATTATGATAAACAACTTTTAAAATATTAAATATTTCTTTAATATATTTAAATATATTAAAATATGAAAATATTTTTTATGTTTCTGTGGCTTGGAATCTAGGCCAGTTGATAAACAATTATTTTAAAAGCATACATGTAAAATATGAAATATAATATCTAATTTTTACAAAAGAGCTGAATTTTTGCAGGCTCTTTTGATTTTTGTTTATATTCTGTGTGTTAACTCTGTTACTGTGCATGGTTGGGTGTTAGTAGCTGTATCGTATTGATAATATACCAGATGAACAGTGTTTGCTTTGCTTATCCAGGGAGAAACTTATTCGTCTTCAGCATGAGAATAGGATGCTAAAAATTAACCAAGAGGGTTCAGACAATGAAAAGATTGCCTTATTGCAGAGCCTCCTAGATGATGCAAATCTACGCAAAAATGAACTGGAGACAGAAAACAGGTAGGAATAATAGCAAATAGTAACAAGTTCTCTCTCTTTTTCCCTGGATTTTAGGTCCGTCAGATTTGAAATGAAACATTCCACTTAATTTTAAAAAGGAAGTCAGTTAGATTTCAGAAAAATCAGTTTCTGTAAATATGTTCTAGTCCCTTTTCTTTTTAAGCAAATTAATGCCAATACCCTGCCATTTTCCTTTTCTATTGACTAAAACTAGAGAATTATAAAAGAAATCTTGAGTGGAGAGATAGTATAGTGGGGAGTACACTTATCTTACATGCAGCCTACCTTGGTTCAAACTCTGGCACCCCACATGGTACCCTAGCTTTAAATGCAGCTTGCTGACCATCTGATGTTATCTTTTTATGTTTTATTTATTTTCCTTACTTGGTTTTGCTTTTCGGCCACACCCAGTGATGGCCAGGGCTTACTCCTGGCTCTGCGCTCAGAGATCACTTCTGGTGGGTCTCAGGGGATTCCCTATGATGCAGGGAATTGAACCCAAGTAAGGCAAGTGCCCTACCTGCTATACTATCTGGTCCCTGATTTTTTTGTATTTTTTGGGGGGTCACACCCAGCGATGCACAGGGGTTACTCCTGACTCTGCACTCAGGAATTACCTGTGGCAGTGCTTAGGGGACCTTAGGGGATGCTGAGAATCAAACCCAGGTCGGCCACGTGCAAGGCAAATGCCTTACCCACTGTATTATTGCTCCAGCCCTGGTCCCTGATATATATATACATATATACATATATATATGTATGTATGTATAATATATATGTATATATATATATTTATTAGTGAATCTCCGTGAAACAAAGTTACAGATTTACAGATTTTCATGCTTGCATTTCAGTCATACAATGATCGAGTACCCATCCCTCCACCAGTGCCCATTTTCCACCACTAATGGTCCCAGCATCCCTCCCACCACCCCAACCCTGTCCCCTTCACCCCACCCTGCCTCTGTAGCAGGGCATTCCCATTTGCTCGCTCTCTCTTTTTTGGATGTTGTGGTTTGTTACAGAGGTATTAAGTAGGCATCACAGTCAGTCTATAGTCTATTTTCAGCCCTAATCTCCCATCCCTAGTGGGTCCCTGATATTTTTAAAGGCAAGGTTTGTAATGAACTTCCAAAGTCCTTCCAGTTACTTTCCCAAATATGCCTTTAATAACTTTCTGACCCTCAATAAAAGGTTAAAAGACAAATTTCTCAGCATATGCTGGTCTTTTTCTCTTTCTTCTCAAAGTATGTCACGAACCTGAACTCATCCTAATTTTATGTACCATGACCTTGACCATGAACTATAAATAGATTTTGGTTAAAATACTAAGTATACTCTGAGAGTTAGTACTGGAAATAAGGTGTTTGCCTTGCATGTGACCACAACCAGTTTAATCCCTGGGACCCCCTCAACACCACAAGGGTCACTCTTGAGCACAGAGCCAAGAATTGCCCCTGAGCACTGCTCGGTGAGGCCCAAAAATAATAAAAGAATTAAAACAAGAACAAAATGTTATTTACACTCCTGAATGGGATACAAAGAAGGTAGAAGCAAATCACATTCATAGAGTTCTGCTTTGTACTGTACTGAATACACTGTATTTTATCACTATAATCCTGAGATGGGATTATAAAATTCCATGAGATGGGAATTATACTTCTCACTTACTTTGTAGATAACTTTATATGTGTGTGTGCATTTTACATCCCTTTATATAGTTTCATACTTAAAATAATTGTATTACTATGTTCATTTATCCCTTTTCCAGTCCTGGGCATTTAACTTAGTCTCCCTATTCCCAGGAGCTCCTTGGAATAGACTGTTTTATGGTATTTACAGTGATTTCAGCCTAAAAGACTTCCAATGTTTGTTAACTGTATCATGTCAGCAATGGCTAAGAAAGATATGTACTTGAAATAAATAGTTTGTTATAGTTTGATAGTTTGAGAAGTATCTGTAATTCTATATTGCTCTCCAAAAATATTGAACAGACTTGTGTCACCAGTAATATTTTTCTATACCTCATCTCCATATTGAATATGTCCTTTTTGTTGTGGCAGGTAGCCACACCTGACCTTTGCTTAGGAGTTACTCCTGGCTCTGCGCTCAGGAATTATTCTTGAAAGTACTCAGAGAATCATATGAGATGACAGGGATTGAACCCCGTCGGTCACATGCAAGGCAAACACCCTACCACTACACTATCGCTCCGACCCCTGAATATGACTTTTGAGACAATTCTTTTACTATTGAAAAAACGTCTAGGTTTTCTGTTCCTTGCTGTGAGAAACATCAGCTACTGTCTTGGATTTCTTTTTTTTTTTTTTTTTTAATATTTGCTGTGATAAGAATTTGGAAACTTTATTCTAAGATTTCTTGTTTTGGGGGCTGGAGTGCTGCTCCAGGGAGTAGGACACTTGCTTTGCGTGAGGCCAACCCAGGTTCAATCCCTAAGACCTGACATGGTCCTCAAGCCCTGCCAGGAGTAACCCCTGAGTATCACCAGTGTGGCCCAAAAAGCTAAATAAATAAAAGATTTCTTGTTATTTATTAATTTTTTTTAAAAGTTATTGGGACCCAGGCATAGATCAGTGGTATAGCACTTGCTTTACAGGCATGCGGCCAGTAGTTCAGTTCATACTCCCAGCATCTGCCTGCCTGGTGCCAGCAGCACTGCCCCTGTAGTGCCCAGCAGTGCAGTTCATGCTCTCAACACCCGCCTGCCCGGTGCCAACAGCACTGCCCTTACGGTGTACCCAGCACTGCAGTTCGTGCTCCCAGTACCTGCCTGCCTGTGCCAGCAGCACACTGCCCTTAATTAAGGTGCCCAGCATTGTAGTTCATGCTCCAGTACCCGCCTGCCCGGTGCCAGCAGTACTGCCTTTACAGTGCCCAGCAGTCCAGTTCATGCTCCCAGCACCTGCCTGCCCGGTGCCAGCAGCACACTGCCCTTAATGGTGCCCAGAAGTGCAGCAGGATGTCCTCCCTGACGTGCCACAGCCAGGTCTGGCAGGCATACCAAAACCATGTTGAAGGAGAAAGATGTGCATGTGTGTTGAACTTTTTGACTATTTATACACATATCTTACCCTATTTTATTGTTAATTGGGTGGTGTGGCTATTCCTATTACAGTTTCTTCAAAGTATTTATTGCTATCCAATTATTAAATAACCAAGTATTTAAGCGATGATCTTTCTTGTGGGAAAGACTTCATCTTTCACATCTCTCAACTTTTATTATCGTATTATTTTCCCTTTCTCAAACATTTTTCCTTTCCAGATACATCCCCTTCACAGCTTTCCTAAATCTGATTATTCTCCAGGCTTTCTGAATACCCCTGGTTGGTATTCAGCCAAGAGCCATCCTTGTTCTTGTTCAGCTCTTCTTTTTTTTTTCTAGTCAGTTTTATAATTCTGATTACATTTAACTCCAAATGGCACCTGAATATGCATATTCAACTCACATTTCTCTCTGCTTCGGATAAAATTGTCTAGCACTTTGATAGATTCATGTAGAAATTCATTTTCAGAAAATACAAAGTGAGTTTCTTCACTCTCGTTTCTTAGCCCTGTGCGCTCGAGTTCTCTCTCTCTCTCTCTCTCTCTCTCTCTCTCTCTCTCTCTCTCTCTCTCTCTCTCTCTCTCTCTCTCCCCCCCCCCCCCACTCCCTCTGTATTCCTTTCTTGGTAAACCATTCACTGAGCTAAAACAAAACCCTATTAGTTTTTAGGCCTTGTATTTTTTTTTACCTTTTTATTTTAGTACTTTATAGTAATTGTAGTGTACCTCTAGGTTTAGTAATCATTGCAGTAACCTCCTCCTGTCTTTCATATGTGTTTTGTCTTTTGTTTTTTTAAGATAGTTTTTATTGAAACTTTTTTGAAAGATGTGATGGGAAAGAAAGAAGTATGTGGGGCTGGAGCAATAGCACAGCCGGGAGTAATTCCTGAGTGTAAAGCCAGGAGTAACCCCTGTGCATCGCCGGGTGTGACCCAAAAAGCAAAAAAAAAAAAAAAAAAAAAAGAAGAAGTATGTGTTCAAGAGAGACCATACGCTCAAAAGGCAAGCCTCAGGGCTGGAGCGATAGCACAGTAGGTAGGGCGTTTGCCTTGCACGTGGCTGACTCGAGTTCAATTCCCAGCATCCCATATGGTCCCCTGAGCACTGCCAGGAGTAGTTGTACAGGTTACCCCTGTACAACACCGAGTGTGACCCCCCCCCCCCCCAAAAAAAGGCAAGTCTCTCTGACCTCTGTAACGGCATCTTTCACTCTCAAATTGTGGCGATCTTTCTAATAATACTGTCAGAGCATCTTTACATTTTCAGTCTTTCAGCAATACCCAAGACCTGGGGAACCAAACTGATCTATTGAGTGATGTATCTTAATAACCTAGAGAACTTATGAGAATAACCTATTATCGGCTTTGATAAAGGCTAGCTAGCTAGGCTTTTCCACTTCCAGCCAAATTTATGCCAGATTAGAAAACAAATTTAAAATACTTGTTGGCATTTCCAACCATGCTCTCCCCTGTTTTTTATTCAGTCAGATCATTGTCAAACACACTACTGATTTTCTATGTGTCTTGGGACTTGCTGAATTCTCAGTGATTTTATTTATTCTAGTTTCAATTCAAGTCAGACTGATTCTGATTTCACACAAATCATATGCGGTTGGGTTTTTTGGAGTAATTTCTATTCCTTTTGTACTGGCTTTTTTTGGTTTGCTTTTTGTTTGGGGGAGCCACGTCTGGTAATGCTCGGGGGCTACTCCCTGCACTGTGCTGAGTTCCTGGTGCTACTCCAAAGACCATGTGGCACTAGGGATTGAACCTGAGCTTCCTACTTGCATATACTCAGCCCTTTGAGCTACTTCTCTGGTCCTGTTCTTCGTATTCTTTGTATATTGTATACACAAGTAGATATATCTCATATTTTATTAATTTCTTAAATGCAGAAATCTTTTTTATTTTGTTGTTTTTGGTTTTGGGGTCACACAAGTGGTGCTCAGTATTTCTCCTGGCTCTGCACTTAGGAATCACTCCTTCCAGAACTCAAGGGACATAAGCAGTGCCTGGGGTCAAACCGGCTTACAAGGCAAGCTCCCTAACCACTGTACTCTCTCTTACCCAAATGCAGAAATCTTTCAACAGCTTTTGACCAAAGTGCCTGATAAATAGTGTAATAAACATGTTGAAATGAATTTTAAATGGGCATAAATAAATATTTCAGTAAGATCACAGGTGCACTACGTTGGAAATTATAGAAATTTCAAGCAATGAAAAGAAAACTCAGAAGAGTGTACTACTACTAAAATAAGATTCTCTGTTTTGCTAATTGTTCTCCCCAACCCATGTAACAAACTAAGGAAAATGGCAAAATGAGTCAGAACTTTGAAAATTAATATACATTTGATTCTAGGCTGGTGAATCAAAGACTTCTGGAAGTACAATCACAAGTCGAAGAATTGCAAAAATCTTTACAGGATCAAGGTTCAAAAGCAGAAGATGTAAGTAAGATGTATCTGCCGTCATGGCCTAATGGTTTTAGAATGCTGAGAAAAGCTTTAACTTTTTTGTTCGACTAACCTCTATAAAAATGATATGTAATTACATAGGTTATAAAAAAGAAACTTTTTTCTTAACACTTACAAAAAAGACAAAATAGTCTTTCTGATTCCTTCTGTTGGGAATTAGAAACTCATTTATGGCTATAAGATAACTGAGGCTTAAATGTGTTCAACTTATTAGTCATAGTGTAGGGTTTCACCTTTTGACAATGAATGAGAAGACTGATACAAATTTAACATACTCAAGTAGAAATTTTTTATTTGCATGTTTGTGTTTAAAAAGCTAATGCTGGGGTCAAGGGGACCGCGCCCATGGCAGAGCATACATGAGCATACGTGCCTTGGATGGTGAGGCCCTGAATTCAGCCATGGCATTCCAGCCCATCCTTTGCAACATACCTCTGGCACCTAAGTATCAGGCCTGTGTCACCAGATTAAGCACTGCTGGTTATAGTTGCCCAAAAAGGAAAAAAAAGAGAAGGAAAAAGAAAGAATGTCATCGTTAGGGTACAGCCATCTTCTCATTTCTCAATTCCTCTTACTTAGACCCTTCCTCAAATATAACGTCACTGTCTTTTTTTGTAAGTTCCCTTAGCTTTCCATTTATCTCTCTTAGCCCTGGTAATGGCAGAGCTTGTAAATAAGACGAAAATAAAGACGGAACAGATGTGTTAAACCAGATACTTGATCTCTTCTCTCCTCTCTTCATGGTCACCATCTATCACAGTGCTTGTGATGAAAGTACGAATGAATCTGTTTCAAATTCCTTATATCTATTGAGCCATTTACAGTAGAGTTACAACTATGAAAACACTCAAAGAGAGTGTAATGATGGAGAAGCCTAAACTTGACTGACGGATCTTCAGCCAGTCGGAGTTATGTATTGCTAGTGAGATGCATGGTGCTAGAGAAAGAGGATAGGGTGGAGGGTCTTGCTTTCCAGCACCAGCAGGTGTGAATCACAACTCTCCCTGCACTGCACTGCACTGCACTGCACTGTCGTCCCATTGTTCATTCGATTTGCTCGAGCGGGCACCAGTAACGTCACCATTGTGAGACTTGTTGTTACTGTTTTTGGCATATTGAATACGCCATGGGTAGCTTGCCAGGCTCTGCCATGCGGGCGGGATACTCTCAGTAGCTTTCCAGGCTCTCCGAGAGGAACAGAAAAATCAAACCCGGGTGGGCCGTGTACAAAGCAAACACCCTACCTGCTGTGCCATCGCTCCAGTCCCACAACTCCCCTAAACATTTTAATTAAAGAGTAATTAACTTAATAAAGTGAATTGTTGGGATTTCACAGTTTACTTTTTAAGCATGCTTTTATACAGAACACTAAATCACAGTGAGGCAAAGCAAATCCACCATTAGCATAGTAATAGATTAAGAACCCTGTCTGAGAGATTCAGTAGCAGCAAAGCAAGCAAGCCCTGGACTGTCTCTCCAACCTTCAAATCTAATTGAATATGCTCTTCTCCTGCACTTTATCCTTTGGAGGGGGCCCTCCCAAACAGTACTTGGGGTACCCTGGGGCTCCGGCCAACGTCCACTGCCTGGCTGCAGTGCTGCTCCTGCCCTTCAGGGTTGGGGCACTACTCAGAGCCACCAGGACTTGACCTGCTGCCGTTTGGGGAGCTACAAGGTTCCAGAGGTCAAACTTGGGACCTCACATGCAAGGCAAATGCTCTCCAATTCTTTGAGCTACTTCCCCAGTCCCTGTGCCATTACTTTAAAACATGTATATCAGGAGTTAGATGTCAGTTTTATAAAGTGCTCCTTGTATCAATTAGTCAATTTACTAGACAACCTGGTTGCCAATGAGATGTCTTTATCTAAATTATTAGTGATAGTCTCAAAACTACTTATTCTGAAGATGTGCCTTGGAATGGTTGAGAGAAATAGTGTTGATATAAGATACATACTTCTTTCCCCAGCAAATTTTTGACATGTTTGTTTTTTGTCTTTCACTAACCTGCACTATTGGATCTCAGGTATATGTGAAATATAGGGGACAACCTACCAAATCAAATTGCTCCCACAGAAAAACAACATAATTTCTTCATATTTCTATTATCAAAAGTATAATCCTTTCATGTCCTTAAGTCAAAATTCTATGGGTTGCATATTTTTATTATTTTTATGTCATTTATTTTTAGCATGGAAAAAGAAAAGCATTATTATGTCCAGTGATATGGATAATTTGAGCTAGCCACAGTGTATAAAACTCCAGAGAACAAGACATATTGAGGAGATCATAGAAGAAAGAAAAATGTACATTAAAAAAATTATATCTCTTACTTCTGTTTATGAATTACTAAATCGTTCCTTCTATTGGCTGCTGTGTTTGCTTCATACTAATATGTCTTCTCTATCTCTTGGCATGGTTTCTGCTCAAGGCTATAGTAAGTATTGCTTCCTGTTAATTTCTATATATAGAGCAGTTTTATATCTATATTACCTGCCATCATAATTGATGGCATTGTAATTTAATGGGAATCTTACATGAAATGAATTTTACCAGTAATATTTGACTTATATTTTCTTTTTTATTAATATATTAAGAGGATATCAAGAACTTAAACTAAAAAGAATTCTGCTAGTTTTTTTCCCCAGCCATTCCTGTTTTACCTCATTTTTATAAGTTATTTGAAGCTAGTTTCCTTTCACTGTAACTAGCTTCATCTCACCGTACACTATGATTGTAGCATTCTTCACAGGAGAGGGAGTAAAGTGTGAAGAGGGAGCATGGTAGGGGAGACTATGCCTAAACGAGCAGACGAGGGCATTGCCACTGAGGACCACTAAATGACTCCCTGTCACACCTTCCTCTGCTAATTAGGAAGTCCGATCTTATTTCCAAATTCATAGGTTGCCATGAGACTGAGACTATGGCATGCCTTAATGCAGTACCTGCTGTGTGACACCATCATCAAGTACCTTTTAACTATCCCAAGTCAAAGTTAATCTTAGGGTGTGACAGGAATTAAAGTTGAAATATATGAAAAGTATTTTCAGTTACCTTCTGCACTAAGGAAGTAGTAGGCTATCCTAGAAAGAAGGGTTATTACTGTTTATATTTTGGGGAAATGGTCATAGACGACATGTGATCCTCTCATATAGCTAGTCAACATATGGACAGAATTTAGTATGTACAGAATTTGAAATACCACAGAGCTATGACCATTATGGAAATCTCTGTGAATAAAGAGACTTTAAAATCTATGAACTTGATGTGAGAAGGTTGTTGTTCACACCTTGCTGTTATTGATTGGGTGGTTATTTATTATATAAGGCTATAAATGGAAGTACAAGTTTAAGCATAAACTTAGTTATGAAACCCAGTGGGCCTCTTTAGAATGACGCTATTTGTTTCTTTGGGGTTAATTTTTGGTTTGGGTGGTCACACTAGCAGTGCTCAGGAATCACTCCTGACCACTGGGATGACCATAAAGGATGGTGGGCATCAAACCTGGTCAGTCGTTTGCAAAGCAGGGGCTTTGCAAACAAAAAAAGGAAAAAAAAAAGAGTACTAAGTGTGGTCCCCAAACAAAAACAATAGTCAAAAATAAAATCAAGAATACAATAATAACTAGGGCTGGAGTGATAGTACAGTGGGTAGTTACTCTCTGTGCTATCACTCTGGCCCCAAGAATGGCATTATTTACTTACATCTATTTTGAAAATCATGTCAATTCTGATCTGATTTTTCTGGGAACTTTTTTTTTTTAATAAAGTTCTCCAACATACTAAATTCTGTACATATACATACTGTCTTTCACATTTTCCTATTACTATCTAAATTATTTACAACCTGTGCATATTTATACATTTCTGATAGTATTTGTGGAATTTGAGCCAAACTATAAGAAAAATAATATAGTAAATTAGAAGTATCTCAGGGTAATTTTTTGTTTCATTTATTGTTTGGGAGCTTCACCCAGCAGTGCTCAGGCCTTACTCTGGATCTTCACTCAGAGATCACTGCTGGAAGTTCTTGGGGGACCATCTGGGGTGTCAGAGATCAAACCTGGGTTGACCATGTGCAAAGTAAGCTCGTACCCACTAAATATTGCTCCAGTCCTGTGGGTAATATTTTTTATTGAATCTAGACTTAACACAAGTGACTTTATTTCCCTTACTGTAACTAGAGATTTAGGTATTTTTGTCTTGGGGTATTTTATACTAATTTCTCTCATCAAAGAGAAATGAGCTTTAGTACATTTTGTGTTTTGTATTCTTTAACCAAAGAACTACTGAGGACTCACCCAGAGTTAGTCTTTTTTTTTTTTCTTTTTGGGTCACACGCAGCAATGCACAGGGATTACTCCTAGCTTCGCACTCAGGAATTACTCCTGGCAGTGCTCAGGGGACCATATGGGATGCTGGGAATCAAACCCAGGTCGGCTGCATGCAAGGCAAACACTCTACCCACTGTACTATCACTCCAGCCCTAGTTATTATTGTATTCTTGATTTTATTTTTGACTATTGTTTTTGTTTGGGGACCACACTTAGTACTCTTTTTTTTTTCCTTTTTTTGTTTTTGTTTTTGTTTTTTTTTTTTTGCTTTTTTTGGGGGGGTCACACCTGGCAATGCACAGGGGTTAATTCTGGCTCATGCACTCAGCAGTTATGCCTGGTAGTGCTCAGGGGACCATATGGGATGCTGGGAATCAAACCCAGGTCAGCTGCATACAATGCAGATGCCCTACCCGCTATGCTATTGCTCCAGCCCCACACTCAGTACTCTTAACTAGTTGATGTTTACTAATCAACTTCTTATTTTCATTTTCAGTCAGTTCTTCTAAAGAAGAAGCTTGAAGAACATCTGTAAGTATAAAAGCTATTGAGTATCAATCTTACGTTAGTGAAATTTAAGTTCAAGTTTCTGTGCAATGACATTGCACATCCTCTGAAAGTAGAGAACAGTATATGATATTTTAATAGTGACCAAAGGGATATCATCACCCAAAGTCCTCAGATCTAAACAATTACTGCTTTAAGACTATTTTCTCGAATAAGATTATTAGATTGTTTTACTTTACTTTGTTTTCTTGGACTATCCTGGCCATACATCTGGGCTATTCCCAGCTCTTGTGCTCAGGGATCACTCCCAGATTTGCTTGGGGATCACTCAGTATAGGTATAAAATGCTGGCCTTCTGTGTGATTATAATGTTCTATATCTTTTTTTTAATCTTTAAGAGTTTGAGCCTCTAGATCTGACCTCAAAGACTATAAAGATCCAGCCCTTGGCTCCGTTTTTTTTTTTAATTGATTACATTTAATATTCAAACACCAATCTGACCACCATATTTCCATCCTGAACCCCAACCCCTGCCCCAAAGCAGAACCAAAATAATTTATTTTGTATTCTTATTATGAATTACCTGCTAAAACTGAGAAAAAAAGGTTTCTTAGAGGAAAGTCTGTGAAGATTGTTGTGTTTCACCCAGGAGCCATTAAGTCCTTCTATAAGAGATTAGCGACATGTTGTTAATATATGTATAAATATATTTCCCTCTAAGATTGGTTGCCTTCTACTTTAAACCCAATCAAATGTGGTATGCTACTCTTGGTATATTAATGGTATAAAGTATGAGATGTCGCACGGTCCAGAAATAGATTCACTCCTGAGTGAGGCTTATCTGAGTGTGTGGAGAGCGGTCGTGACCGTGGCCGCAGTTGAATTCTAGAAGTTTTTGGCTGCTGGGGCTGGCTTCGTTGGGGGCAGGGAGAGGCCTCACTCACCCCCCTCCAGATTGTCCCGAATGAAACAGCCTGACTCAGGGTCTGGCAACATTTGTGCACTCTTCCGAAGGTGACTGCCAAGGTACCGGGGGAAATGGGAAAGTAGGGGAATTCCACCCATTCCCTGTTCCATTGAACACTGAGTTTTCAGTCACAAGTCCTGCATACCTGGGCATTGGTTCAGATTTATAAGCCATATTCTGTGTCATAGCCACTTATATGTGTATTTTAAAGCAGTTATAGGTAATACATAAACTAATGTGACTGTGTTCTAGTAAAATAAGCTGAATTTCGCCCCCAAATGTTTATTCTAGAATGTTACCAGTAGAACTGACCTTTTAATTTTTTTCAAGTATTGTAAAGCTTGTCATTGACTGATTTTCAAGTATTCTCTTAAATTGCAAAGATATTTGAACATAACTTTTTACTTCAAAGATGAAACAAGCTGATTTGTTTTTGTTTTGTTTATCTTTGGTTTTTGCTCCACACCAGCAATTGTCAAAGGTGATTACTCCTGGCTCTACACGCAGAAATCACTCCTAGCAGGTTTAGAGGACCATATGGGATGCCAGCGGTCACTCAGATTGACTGTGTACAGGGCAAATCACCCTGCTTACTGTACTGTCACTCTAGTCTCTGAAACAAGTTTTAAACATTAATTTGTTTCCTCATGAGGAAGACATTTTTATTCATCTTTATCTGAATTGATAATGCAAGAAATATTTTGTGATTTTTCTTGCATTCAATAGCAGCTTTAGTACTTCTGTCATATTCTAGCTAATCTCTCTTGTTGCCAGATTATTGAAGCTAAGATAACCATAAATCACTAAACTAACCATAAATAGTCTTTGGAATATCACAGTTACACAGTGGTGCAACCGATAGCCTCAGTACCACAGAGATAATTTTGACTTGTTCTACTCAATTAGAAAGAAATTATGAAGTCTGGCAGTTTGCCACGATTTTTTTTTTTTGTGCCCAGGGCTGAACCTTCACACATGCAAGGTGAGCACTGTGCCATTCAGCTTCCTTTTTATTTGTTTGTTTTAATTTAAATGTGGGACAAGTGAGATTCTTCTAGCAACTGCCACTTGCTGGCAGATCTAACAGTGGGCTAATCCTAATGTACTGGAACTGAAACATTGCCAGGTCAGATGAGTTCTGTCCTTTTTCCTTTTTTCCATTCCTTTATTTTTTAAAAAAAAAAATTGTTTTACAGAACTATTGTCTGACTTTTGTTCTTTTACAATAAAAGTCATTTGCATGGTAAAAAAAAAAAAATCTCCTTTCAGAATAATTCTTCTGAAGGCACCGGGAAGACAGCTTACAGGGGTGCAGCGTATGCCTGGCATGAGGGAAGCCCCAAGTCGGATTCCCATTTCTGCATGTCCTTTCACCCATCTCTGCTGGGTGTGGCCTTCCTGGCTCCTGGCACCAGTAGGTCAAGTATTGCCAAGAGTTTGTTCAGATTTTCATATTTTAGGCGTTCCTATAAAAACTTAAAAAAGACGTATTGATGGAAGTAAGACGCTTTTTTTAACCGCATTCAGAACAGCTTAGAATAGACAGTAGCAGGGAGCAGAGCACTAGTACAATGGGTAGGTTTGCCTTACATGCGTTCAGCCCATGTTCAATCCCCAGTGCCCCATATGGTCCCCTGCAGGATTGCTCCCCGAACTCAGAGCCAGGAGTAAGCCTTGAGCATTGCCACATATGAACCAAAATAAAAAACAAAATGGACATTAACAGACATTTGTTCTTTAACAGTTCTTGAGGCTAGACATCTGAAATCAAATCGTCAGGATTGGTTCTTTCTAGAGGTCCAAAAGATAGTTGCTTCCATGCTTTGTCCCTACTGGACATTGCTTCCGCAATTTCCAGCCTTCCTTGGATCCTCAATGCTTCATGTACCCTCTCTCCACCTTCACCTGCCTCCTTTCGGCGTTCCTGCACCTTCACGTGGCTTTAGAAGAGCAGTGGTCACTGATCTAGGGCCCCCTTCTCCTTTCTGACTCATCTTCCCTAATCAGATCTAAACAGACACTGTTTCCAAATATATTCACAAGCTTTAGGGCTTTTCTCTTTGGGGATTGCAATTCCCAGCCCATAGCAGGACCCATTGACAGTACAAAAGATTGTTCTCATGAAATCTTCAGACTGTATTGGAGACTAGTGCACTAGATTAGTACAATTTAAAAAACAAATGTGCTGGGCTAGGGGGTGTGGTAGAGCACTTGTCTCGCGTGTGTGAGGACCTGAGTTCAGTTTCCAGCACCTCAAAAATGAAAACCTGTGCATTTGATTCCCACCACTGCATCATCCCCTGAAATGGCCAGGAGTGACCCTCCGGACACTGAACAGGGAGTGACTCTGAGCACTGCTGAGTCAGAAGTGAAAGCCAACACCAGCACACATGCTAGTTATTACTGAACATGTTGGACAAGGATCTCTCTTACCTACTTAGGAACTTGAACGTACACGTTTGTTCTTTGACATACCAGTTTGATACTTCACCCCTAGAGGTACTGTCATACAGGGGTACCAGGAGACAAGAATGTGCTCTCTTACCTACTTCGGAACTTGAACGTACATATTTGTTCTTTGACATACCAGTTTGATACTTTACCCCTAGAGGTACTGTCATACAGGGGTACCAGGAGACAAGAATGTGTAGAAGAGGATTGTTGTAGTCACAAAAACTAGGAAGTGTGGGGGCTGGAGCGATAACATAGCGGGTAGGGCGTTTGCCTTGCACGCGTCCGACCCGGGTTCGATTCCCAGCATCCTATATGGTCCCCCAAGCACTGCCAGGAGTAATTCCTGAGTGCATGAGCCAGGAGTAACCCCTGTGCATCGCTGGATGTGACCCAAAAAGCAAAAGCAAAAAAACTTAGGAAGTGCAAATACCACCAGTTACAAAATTACAGACTGAAGAATGTTCAAATAATAGAACACTGTCAAAAATGTATTAGAAGGGCTAACACATTAATGTAGGTGAAGGTAAGAAACATAATGTTAAGTAGTAGATGGAGATCAGAGCAATACCCACAATAATTAATGTACAAAGTAAAAATTGTACAATATTAAGCAATTATTAGGAATATACACAGAGGCCTAGCACAAGAACCATAAGATTAATTAAAATTCTGGGCACCAGAGAGAGAGCTCAAAGGACTAATGTCTGTGATTTGCATGTTGGTGGGTGCATCCCCTGAGTAGCACACGGGAAGCAGCCCCAAAACAGAGCAGAAAGTGTGGAGTTGGGATGACTATGTACATGTTTATGTAAAGATAGTACTGATATGTAAGAGTGAGATTTTTATCTCTTGTTACTTATTTTTAAAAATGTATTTAATTCATAGTGTATCTGTCTTAATACATTTGTTTCATAGCATTTCTGTGTTTATTCCACAAGTTTATTTCAAGAATAATTTAGATATGCTATACTACTGTTTTTGTAATTGTCAGTGTTAAATATTTTGTTACAGGGAGAAGCTCCATGAAGCCAATAATGAATTGCAAAAGAAGAGAGCCATTATTGAGGATCTTGAGCCAAGATTTAATAACAGCTGTGAGTTTTTCTAAAGCATAGTTTTTAATTGGTTATTCACACATTACCTCATAATGAGTTTAAATAAAGATTTTCTTTTAGAATGAAGCCCTATTATTCTAGCACTAAACTAGCACTGTCGTCCCATTGCTCATCGATTTGCTCGAGCAGGCACCCGTAATGTCTCCATTGTGAGACTTGTTACTGTTTTTGACATAACGAATATGCCACAGGTAGCTTGCCGGGCTCTCTGAGACGGACGGAAAAATTGAACCCAGGTTGGCTGCGTGCAAGGCAAATGCCCTACCCACTGTGCTATCATTCCAACATAGCACTAAAATTTATTTACAGAAAAAAATCATCTAAACATTTTGTTTTGATTCCTTCTCCTGTCCCTTCACTGTTGTTGATGATGTGTGATGACTCTTGGGGTGGTGTATGCGCATTCAGCTGTTTCAAGTTGCCAGGGCTCACCTGCTGTCATTGAGGCACACTAGTGATGGTTGTGAAGCCCATCAAGAGCAGCACTCCTGGCTGTGGCACTCACACATATTTTCTTTGTAGTTGTGTTGCTTGCTCTACATTATATTAAATTTTCAATTACAATTCTCAGTTTTTCCTTGGGCTGGAATAGCGGGTAGGGCGCTTGCCTTGCACGCAGCCAACCTGGGTTTGATTCCTCCGCCCCTCTCGGAGAGCCCAGCAAGCTACCGAGAGTATCTCAACTGCACAGAGTCTGGCAAGCTACCCATGGCGTATTCGATATGCCAAAACCAGTAATAAGAAGTCTCACAATGGAGATGTTACTGGTGCCCACTCGAGCAAATCGATGAGCAACAGGATGAGAGTGATCGTGACAGTGACAGTTTTTCCTTAACTGTAAATGCTAATTAATGTTATAAATTTTTTTTTAAGTAAACCAGAGTCTTCTGTTGATGTTTTCTCAAAGAAAATTACCTAAAAAGTCAAGTTTTATTAGTCATTAATTCTTTCAATTTAAGAAAGAATGGGTCAGAGTGATAGTCTAGCAGGAGAGCTAGACTTTGCCTTGCATGTGGCCAGCCTGGGTTTGTCCCCGGCATCCCATATGGTTCCCAAGCAACGCCAGGAGTGATTCCTGGGTGCAGAGACAGGAGTAAACTCTGAGCATCACCAGATGTCACCCAAAAGCAAAATAGAAAAAGAAAGGCCATTGATTTTACTTGTTTCTGTGGTAAAAATTAATATCAAAATGACCATTTTAATAATTTTAAATGTACATTCCAGTAGGACCAAGTATATTTACAATGTTGGACAGCTATCATCCACCCACTAAAAAATTCTTTTCTTACCTATCTCCCAGTCCCTAGTGACCACTACTGTCTGTCAATGATTTTACTTTTTGTTGACTCATCTACATGGACTCTTTCAGTATTTGCCCATTCATATATCTCTGCCTTATTATTCAGTTTTTCTTTCACTTTCATAGTCTAGTGTATCCATGTTGTAGCATTTATCAGAGTTACTGTTAGGGCTGGAGAGAGAGTGCAATGAGTAGATTTCCAACCTTGCATGCCTCTAACCTGGTTTGATTGCCGGCATCCCATGTGTTCCCTGGAGCCCTGCCAGGAGTGATTGCTGAACATGGAGCCAGGAGTAAATCCTGAGCACAACCAGGTATCCACTCCCCACCCTCAAAAAAAAAGAGAGAAAAAGAATTATTGTTGAATAAGGACCCCTTGAGCAATGATTGGTAGTCAAAAATTTATAAATAGTTTCTTTGAAAAAGCACATGAGGGGAATGGGAAATGATTTCTGAAGGTGTCAGTTCAGTCCTGGATGTCACCATCTAGTGCCCAGCACTACCCTGAGACCCCTCATGTTGCAATCTCTGGAGTGAAGATACTCCAGAGACCCCCTCAATCATCACACTGAGATGTGTATCCCCTCTGCCAGGAGTGTGCACTCTCTACTAAATACTGCATCTAGAATATGCAGAAGCACTACAGTAAGAGAATGCAAACCCTGCAGTGGTCTCGTCATGTACAAACAGCACATCATGACTTTCAAGCCTCTTAGCGCTAAGCCAAATGTGTGTGCAATGCCCCGCCCCCAGTCACCACAACAGTGAACACCCACAGAGGAAGGGAAGGCAGGAGAAATGAAACTACAGGATCAGGGGTGTGATTCAAGTAGTAGAGCACTTGCCTGGTAAGCCTGAGGTCCTGGGTTTAATCCTTAATATTGCATGTGTCTCCCCATCATCACCTGTGTAGTCCTGTCACACCTGAAGCTCTGCCATTAGTCGCCTTCCCCCTCCCTCAAATTACATAGAGAAGTAGACCTCAAATACATCCGTTAAAATATTTTCAAATTCTTAAAAATTCTTTTCTTTTTTCTTTTCTTTTTTTTTTTTTTTTGCTTTTTTGGGTCACACCCGGCAATGTACAGGGGTTACTCCTGACTCTGCACTCAGGAATTACTCCTGGCAGTGCTGGGGAACCATGTGGAATTCTGGGAATCAAACCTGGGTCAGCTGTGTGCAAGGCAAATGCCCTGCTCACTAGGCTATCGCTCCAGCTCCCAAAAATTCTTTTCTTTTTTTTTTTTTTTTTATTTTTTTTTTTAATTTATTTATTTTTAATTAGAGAATCACCGTGAGGGTACAGTTACAGATTTATACACTTTTGTGCTTATACTTCCCTCATACAAAGTTTGGGAACCCATCCCTTCACCAGTGCCCATTCTCCACCACCCGTAAACCCAGTGTCCCTCCCACCCTCCCCAATCCCATCTCCCCCCCACCCCACCCTGCCACTGTGGCGAGGCATTCCCTTCTGTTTTCTCTCTCTAATTAGCTGTTGTGGTTTGCAATAAAGGTGTTGAGTGGCCGCTGTGCTCAGTCTCTAGCCCTCATTCAGCCCGCAACTCCCTTCCCCCACATGGCCTTCGACTACAATGTAGTTGGTGATCGCTTCTCTGAGTTGACCTTTCCCCGGAACGTGAGGCCAGCCTCGAAGCCATGGGGTCAACCTCCTGGTACTTATTTCTACAGTTCTTGGGTGTTAGTCTCCCACTCTGTTATTCTATATACCATAGATGAGTGCAATCTTTCTATGTCTGTCTCTCTCTTTCTGACTCATTTCACTCAGCATGAAACTTTTCATGCCCATCCACTTAACTACAAAATTCTTGACCTCCTTTTTTCTAACAGCTGCATAGTATTCCATTGTATAGATGTACCAAAGTTTCCTCAACCAGTCATCCGTTCTGGGGCATTCGGGTTTTTTCCAGATTCTGGCTATTGTAAACAGTGCTGCGATGAACATACATGTGCAGATGTTGTTTCGATTGTACTTTTTTGCCTCTCTGGGATATATTCCCAGCAGTGGTATTGCTGGGTCAAATGGGAATTCAATATCTAATTTTTTGAGAGTCGTCCAAATTGTTTTCCAGAAGGGCTGAACCAGTCGGCATTCCCACCAGCAGTGAAGAAGGGTCCCTTTCTCCCCACATCCTCTCCAACAGCGGTTGCTTTTGTTCTTTTGGATGTGTGCTAGTCTCTGTGGTGTGAGGTGGTATCTCATGGTTGTTTTGATCTGCATCTCTCTGATGATTAGTGAAGTAGAGCACTTTTTCATGTGCCTTTTGGCCATTTGTATTTCTTCCTTGGTAAAGTTTCTGTTCATTTCTTTGCCCCATTTTTTGATGGGGTTGGATGTTTTCTTCTTGTAGAGCTCAACCAGTGCTTTATATACCATTGATATCAACCCTTTATCTGATGGGTATTGTGTAAATATCCTTTCCCATTCTGTGTATAGTCTTTGTATTCTGGTCACTGTATCTCTTGCGGTGCAGAAGCTTTTTAGTTTAATGTAGTCCCATTTGTTGATCTCTGTTTTTACTAGATTGCTTAGTTCCGTGTCACCTTTGAAGATACCTTTATCTTCAATATCGTGGAGGGTTTCGCCGACCTTGTCTTCAATGTACCTTATGGTTTGTGGTCTAATGTTGAGGTCTTTAATCCATTTTGATCTGACTTTTGTGCATGGTGTCAGGTCAAGGTCTAAAAAATTCTTTTCTTTTTAACTGTTCCATCTACAGCCCTAAAAATTGAAGAACTGCAAGAAACTTTACGAAAAAAAGAAGAGGAAATGAAGCAAATGGAGGAACGATATAAAAAGTACTTAGAGAAAGCCAAAAGTGTAAGTATGAATTTTGTAGGCATCTCACTCTACTTTGTGATCATGTTCACTGATGTCTTACAACACAATGCGTCTATACTGACTTCTAATGCAGAGATCTCTTAGGAGAAGAATAAGAATTATCAGGAGAAAATGAATTTTAAGTTCTAGTATGTAAAAAATAAGTGGTGGTCATTACCTTAACCTAGTTTAAATTAGCAGCACTAAAGGTAGCCAACCAATATCTGCATGTTTTGTCATGGAGTATCATTGGAATAGCTTACCTGCATTAAGTTATCTTCTAGACCAGGGTTTCTTAAACTTTTTCCTCTCTTGACCTTTTTGCCTGAGACATTTTTCCATAACCCCAGGAATATAAAAATCGATATACAGGTCAAACATTTGATGATAATAAATCACAAATTTATTATAAGGCACAATTTTTATGACCCCCATCTGAGGTTACAGCCAGAGTTTAAGAAGCTAGTTCTCAGGCCGGAGCAACAGTACAGTGTGTAGAGCATTCACCTTGCATTTACCTGACCTGGTTTTAATCCCTATCATCCAGTATGGTCCCTGGAGCTCCACCAGGAGCCATCCCTAAGTGCAAACCAGGAATAAGTCTCAAGTATGGCACAAAAGCAAAACAAAAAAAAAAAAGAAGAAGATAGGTTCTGACCTGACTTTTAATTCTTAGGAAAATTAGATTCTTGAAACAAGTTGAATAAAGGTTTTGGAAATCATCAGGTAAATCCAGAGTTGGGGGAAAAGTGGGAAGAAAACAAGTGTTGTGTTTTGAAAAACAGAAGTGGTCTGTGAAAAGGGGCCACCAGAGACTGTCCAGGGTTAATCAGGCTGCTAATTTAAAGAGATCGAAGTACCAAACCCAGTACTCTAATTGGGTCCTGGTTAGGGGGAAAAAACATTTGGACACTCCTGTGGAGTTGTGGACTTGGACTGAATAGAGATGATTTGTAGAATTGTTTATTTTCTTACCTATGATAATGATAATGATACTGTGATTAAGTTAGAGAAAGGACTTTAGTGAAAGGACATGTACATTGAAGTAATGAAGGGTTTTATGTCATAGGAGCTACAAATTACTCCACTCAAAGGAGCTACAAATTATTCCACTGGGGCTGGAGAGATAGACAGCGGGTAGGGCATTTGCCTTGCACACGGCCAACCCGGGTTCGATTCCCAGCATCCCATATGGTCCCTGAACACCACCAAGAGTAATTCCTGAGTGCAAAGCCAGGAGTAAACCCTGTGCGTCACCTGGTGTGACCCAAACAAAAACAAAATAATAATAATAATAGAATATTCCACTGTGTCTCCTTTGTGAAACATGAAATAAAATGAGACTAACACCCAAGGACAATAGAGACAGGGCCAGGAATATTGCCTCATAGTTGGAAACCTGCCTCATGAGCTGGGGAAGGCAACTGGGATAGAGAAGGGATCACTAAGTCAGTGATGGTTCAAAGGGATTGCTTGGTTGGGAGATGTGTGCTGAAAGTAGACAAAGGACCAAACATGATGGCCTCTCAGTATCTGTATTACAAACCGTAATGCCCATAACTAGAGAGAGAGAAAGAAGGAAATTGTCTGCCATAGAGTCAGGGGGTAGGCTGGGGAGTGGTAGGAGGGATATTGGGTGATGTATCATTGGTGGTGGAAGATGTACACTGGGGGATGACTGAAACTTAATCATGAAAGCTTTGTAACTGTATCTCACCATGATTCAATAAAAAAAATATTCCAGTACGTGTTGTGCAGCAAGAGAAAATTTAGCATGTTATTACAGTAGTAATCAATCTAAGTTAAAGTTTTATCTTATCTAAGTTTCATTGTTTTGCTCCCAAGTTTTATTCTATGGGTATCATTTTTATAGTAAAAGGATTTTACTAAAAAAAATTAAT
This sequence comes from Sorex araneus, assembly GCF_027595985.1. Taxonomy (NCBI): domain Eukaryota; kingdom Metazoa; phylum Chordata; class Mammalia; order Eulipotyphla; family Soricidae; genus Sorex; species Sorex araneus. Next base: position 333,715,043 of record NC_073302.1, on the reverse strand, counting down.
TCGCTGGTTAGAATTGCATGTAAATGTAATGAAAATGTAAATGTCCACGCACACATCAGACCATAGGCAAAGGAAATGGACCACAGTGATGACTTGTAAACCCTTTAGACCAACTCCTTACATAGATAGAAAGGGTTTACCAACCTAAATCAGAAAAAGCAAAGACAATATGGCTATCATTAACAGTAGTGTCTGCTATTAGTATTTTATTCTCTTTTTTTTTCTTTTTGGATCACACCTGGCGATGCACCTAGGAATTACCCCTGGCGGTGCTCAGGGCACCATATGGGATGCTGGGAACCTGGGTCGGCCACATGCAAGGCAAATGCCCTACCCACTGTGCTATCGCTCCAGCCCCTATTTTATTCATTTTAAGCCAGAATTGTTTCTTACGATTGAGTCTTATATAAATTAAAAGTTAAAATGGAATATTTAATATATTTTATTTTTAAGATATCCTTTTAAGATAGCTTTTGATTCTTATTGGGTTTGGGATTATTAAAATAACTCATATAACAGATGTTATATACTTTATTGATTTTTGCAGGTTATCCGTACTCTAGATCCTAAACAGAGTCAAGGAGCAACACCAGAAATACAAGTTCTTAAAAATCAACTCCAGGAAAGAGATCGCCTTTTCCATTCATTAGAGGTAACTTAGTGTACACTAAATAGTATATGATTTCTTTATTATTCCTCAGAACTTTGCTCTGTACATTTGTACCCAGGATTTTAGGACCTTAATGACTTTCTAGAAAGAATTGCTGATTTAGTGGCAGTTTTTCATCTTAAATATGTTTATTTCTGCTTGATTTTTAGAAAGAATATGAGAAAACAAAGAGTCAAAGAGAGATGGAGGAGAAGTACATTGTCAGTGCCTGGTATAATATGGTAAGAAAATAACTCTTTAAATCCTATTGTAAAATTTAGTGAATATGTAATATTATTTTTCTTTACTATAAAAATAATTATACAAAAATGAGTTTGAAAGTAATTGCTAGTCTAACACACTAACAAAATCTTAATGCTGACTTTAAGATTGAAAATCAGAGATTTTAAAAAACAACATTGGGCTGGAGCGATAGCATAGTGGGTAGGGTGTTTGCCTTGTATGCAGCCAACCCAGGTTTGGTTCCCAGCATCTCATATGGTCCCCTGAGCACCGCCACGGGTAATTCCTGAGTGCAGAGCCAGGGGTAACCCCTGTGCATTGCCAGGTGTGACCCAAAAAAAAGCAAAAAAAAAAACCAACATATAATCAGGTTTAGGGCATTTTGAACACAGAATTATCTCTAAGAGACTGAAAGATAACCGGTAGTTTGATTTTTGTCCTTTAGAACTATTTTAATTCCAGGGAAAGTGAATTCAATTATACCTCAACAAAGATATAATAGCTTTGGATCCAGTGCCTTTTTTGGAGTAGTAGTTTACATGAGAAAAGCTGAGCACTGTTGCGCTGTCGTCCGTTGTTCATCAGTTTGCTCGAGCAGGCACCAATAGTGTCTCCATTGTGAAGCTTGTTGTTACTGTTTTTGGCATATCAAATACCCCACAGGTAGCTTGCCAGGCTCTGCCATGCGGGCGGGATACTCTCGGTAGCTTGCCAGGCTCTCCGAGAGGGATGGAGGAATTGAACCCGAGTCGGCTGTGTGCAAGGCAAACACCCTACCTGCTGTGCTATCGATCTAGTCCAAGAAAAGTTTAAATATCTTAAATTTTTGAAAATGTTCATGGATTAAACCCTGGATCACTGGAGGCTGGTCTTATTTATAATCTTTTAATTTTCAGTCACCATGAATTACAGAGTTACAAAATTATTTATTATTAAGTTTCAGGCATACAGTGTTCCAACACCAATCCTTCCACCAGTGTCCACTACCCTTCTGCAGTTTCCTCAGTTTCCCTCTAGTTCCCTTGCCTTCCTCTATGGCAGGCACCATTTCCCTCCACCATTGTCCTTGTGTCCTTTCCCTAATTATTGCCCCCACTGGAGGTTTTTAAATAGAATTTTCCAACTCATACACAGACCAAAAAAACTATAAAGGTATAGTTATAGCACATAACTATATAAATTACAGTATTAAAACTATAAAATTGTAGAAAGAGGCTGAAGAGATAGTCTAGACTTATGACTCTTGTCCATGGTCAACCCATATGGTCCTGAGCACTGTCAGGATTGGTCTGAGATGACAGAGCCAGGGATAAGCCCTAGACACTCTATGTGTGGCCCAGAAACCAAAAAGAAAAACAGGGAGATAGAGAGATAGAACAGGGGTTAAGTACTGCTTGCCTTTCATGCAGCTGGTTCAATTTCTGGCACCACATATGGTCTCCTGAGCACAGACTCAGGAGTAATCTCCAAGTACAACCAGGTGTATGTGGCCCAAAACAAGAATAAAATCATTCAGGCTTAAGTGATAATACAGGGGTCAAGTTGCTTGCTTGTATGCAGACAGTCCTGAACTAATCCCCTGAGCACCTACAGGGATGACCCTAGAACACAGCTGGGAGTTAGCCCTGAGTACCTCCCAGTATGGCCTAAAAACCAATATATATATAAAATGCAGGGGAAAATAAATGATCATCAATATTCTGGATTTTAGTAGGATTTTCTGGATATAAACCTATAAACAACTGGATTTTGAAAAATGCAGGACTTACAAAAATTCTTTGATACACATTTTTTCTTTTTTATCCCTGACCTCTGATTGTGTCATTAACATGTGCTGTCATAGTGTCAGTGTTTGTCTCAGTAATAATCTTTGCCCCAGGCCTCTTAGTGTATAAACTGATAATTCAACAAAAAACTTAATGATAATTTTTTTGGGGGGGTGCTTTTTGGGTTACACACAGCGATGCTCAGGGGTTACTCCTGGCTCTACACTCAGGAATCACTCCTTGTGGTGCTGGGGGACCATATGGAATACTGGGGATCAAACCCAGGTTGGCCTCATGCAAGACTAACGTCCTACCCTCTATTTTATCGCTGTGGCCCCAAATTTAATGACAATTTTTAAAAGAAAAAATGTATACACTTTGTAATTTGTCCACAGAGTTATGCATCTCTTAAAGATGTTTCAGTTAGGGCCTGGAGTGATAGAACAGCAGGTAGGGCATTTGCCGACCCAGCCGACCCAGTTTCGATTCCCAGCATCCCTATGGTCCCCCGAGCACCACCAGGAGTCATTCCTGAGTGCATGAGCCAGGAGTAACTCCTGTGCATTGCCTAGTGTGACCTACAAAGCAAAAAAAAAAGTTTTAGTTAACAATGAACTGCATATATTAGTGTGATAAGTAAATTATACCACATATCCTAGATATATAGTTGGCTGTACCATTTAGGTTCATATAATTGCACATTATAATGTTATCACAATGAAAAAAAATCACCTAATGATATATTTCTCAGTACATACCCCTGTTATGTGATGGATGACTATATTTGGTGATTAAAGTTAGGTTTTTAACACGTTTCTTTTTTTTTTTTGCTTTTTAATATTTTTTTCTCTTTGGGTCACACCCGGCGATGCACAGGGGTCACTTCTGGCTCTGCACTCAGGAATTATCCCTGACAGTGCTCATGGGACCATATGGGATACTGGTAATTGAACGGTCGGCCGCGTGCAAGGCAAAGGTCCTACCTGCTGTGCTATCACTCCAGCCCCAAGACGTTTCAAATTTTAAAAACTATAAAGGAATCGATGTTGGGTTCCAAGTACTGTTTTTATTAAATACAGATTTCTGAAAATGATAAATTTTAAATAGAGAAAAGAATACATGTATGTAAAGACGTTCTTAAGAACTAATCTTGATTATACCAATGCTGTGTCCTCTTTTTACCTCCCTAGAGGTTAGTGTTAGCAGTCTTCAAATTCTTCCCCTCTTTATTAGCAATGTTAGTACTCTTTATTGATTTTTATGAGTTTATAATTATATTTCTTTTAAAACCATATTTATTTTAAACTACTTTTTAAAAGTATTAAAAAGTAGTCCTAATTTTCAGCTCCCGAGAGAATAAAGTGGCAATATTCTCTTCAGAGAATAAAATTCATGTAAACTCTTAAGTTCTGTTCAGTTGTTAGCTGGTAATATCTTCATACACATGCTCATAAAGTTCTTCATCTCAAAACAGCCAAAATGGAAGTGGACATTGAAAGTTCTGAGATTTTGTTTTAGGTATCCAAGAGCATTATGATGAACTTAAATGGTCTTAAAATTTCATTAGGAATTTAAGTAGTTTGAAGATGGGGCTGGTTGATAGTACAGTGGGTAGGGCATTTGCCTTGCACATGGCTGAACTGGGTTCAATTCCCAGCATCCCAAATGGTTCCCCGAGCACCTCCAGGAGTAATTCCGGAGTACATGAGCTAGGAATAACTCCTGTGCATCGCCTGGTGTGACCCAAAGAGAAAAAAATATTAGTGATAAAAAAATAATAGTTGAAGATACATTTGTATATATATATATTTTTTTTTATTTTATTTTTTTTTTTTTTGCTTTTTGGGTCACACCTGGCGATGCACAGGGGTTACTCCTGGCTTTGCACTCAGGAATTACCCCTGGCGGTGCTCAGGGGACCATATGGGATGCTGGGATTCGAACCCGGGTCGGCCGCGTGCAAGGCAAACGCCCTACCCGCTGTGCTATTGCTCCAGCCCCACATTTGTATATTTTAAGTAGAATTTACGTTTTAGTATATGTCGCTAAGATCACCTTATATTTACATATTATAAAGTTTGACATTTTATTCAAATTCTTAAATGCTTTAACCTCAAATTGAGTGAAAAACATGTTTTGGACTTTCTTGTTGGGAAATGGAGGAATGTGGTGTATATAGTAGGATACATATGATTGAAATTCTGTTTGAGAAGCAAAGCCATTATCAATATTTTCTCTAGTAGCTAAGCTCTAGTGATTGAATGATGTATCTTTCAGTCGTCTTCTCTGCCCATTTATTCAGTTCATCTGGGAAAGTCATTTTTCTTTCACAGAGTGGCTTATCTTCCTCATTCTCCTGCCTGATATCCCCAGTTGATCACTTCATCCTTTTGACCAGTGTCTGCTTTCTTCTATGATACTTGTATCCAGTCATTCATAATGTTTTTCCAGCTAGGCTTCTTCACTAACTTATTAAGTACTCATTTAATAATAGCCAGAGACACATATTTTTCTTGAGCCACTCATAGACTTTTCTCTGTTTGTAGAACACCCCCCACCTCACACCCCCAGATTTCTTCTCTCCAGTTAAGGTGCTCTGGCTTTGCACCTGACCCCTTCTTTCTAAACTAGTAAGCCATCTTCCAAGGAGAAGCCCCTGCTCTCAGTTGGGCTCTCTTTTGGAGGCTCTTAGGATTATTTTCTAGTTTTTTGTGAATCCAAGTTCATCTGGAGTGAAGAAAACGGCATAGTGGTATGTATTATACCTAGCGTGGCTGTCCATCTTACAAACAAGTGTTTTTGTGCTTTTCCATGTTCAATAAGTTCTGTGAATCAACAGATATTAATCAGTTACACATTTTTTCTTGGAAAATCAGTGTTTGATTTGAAAGGGAAATATGTATGATTGAGTATGGGTAATGTATTCAAAAAATCTGTTGTTTGGGAATACTATAAATTCAAAGAATTAAGCCCTTTTTCAGAGGAAAATTTCTACCTAATTGCTTGAACTAAAATAAAGGATTTTAATCTGTAATGAACAGAGGGATGTTCGTAATTGTACCCTCTCTTATAACTAAATTCTGCATGATAGAATTTTCTTTTGTGGGCTATTCCATTATTTTTCATTGATTACTTTTCTTTTTCTGTGTTGCAGGGAATGACTCTGCATAAAAAAGCAGCTGAAGATAGACTTGCTAGTACAGGTTCAGGGCAGTCATTTCTGGCTAGGCAAAGACAGGCAACCAGCACGAGAAGATCTTACCCAGGCCATGTTCAACCAGCCACAGCAAGGTAGACAAGTCTTACCTTTAGAGTTAAAAACACCCTACATTCAAAGCATACTTCTGTTACATATACCAACATTTCGGGAAATTCAGCCAGCTTATATTTTGTTTCTGTTTTATGTTAAAATGTAGTTATTTCTCCTTGAGGACTTTCTCCTGTATCCATGTTTTCATTTCTTGGTCTTTTACTTTGTAGTCCTTTCAGTTCCTTTAATGTGCCAAAATTTTTTAAATGCCCAATTAAAAGTGTTGTATAATAGTACTTTTCTTTATATGAAATGTTTTCCCCAATGGTGTAGGCTTTGTAATGAATTAGATTTTCTGCCAACAATTGATACACAATTTATATTCTTTATTGTGCTCTGTGTTATCATGCTTTATAAGAATGTCTTTGTTGAAAGAGAATTAATCTTTTTATGATGTATTCATTATGATGTGTTTTTGATTGTTTTTCCAAATGCACTTCAAGTAACTTGCATATTTACTATCTAAATGGTTGGCAAGTGCACTTTTAGCAAAGATGTATACATTGGCAGAGGTGCTAATCAAATCTTGTGCAAAGCACCTGATAGTAGAAAATGAGTTTTCACATTTTTTTATAGGAAATCAGGTCTATCTGAAGATTTGGAAATTTTTTAGTACATAAATACATTGAGTTTCATTATTTCCTCCTATCTTGTTGGCTAGCAGAATTTAGTGTATTGGTTAAGTTATTTGGAAGAAAATTACGTTTCAAAAAATTAGACTATACTAATCTTTCTTTTGAAATCTCACTGTAACCAAGGACCTGTTTTTGGTAATGTGACTGAAAGAGTATTAAATTGCCCTCCCATCTGAAATATCTGCTCTTCATATACTCACAAGTACTCTCGAGGTATTTTCTTCTAGACGTGCACCTTGTGTGTTCTCAGTCTTTACACTGCTATATTTCTTAATAATTCCTCAGTTATAATTTTAGTATCAGGTAGGTCAATAAGTGGCATTTATAGATTATATTATGTCATATTTTTCACATATTCACGTTTTCCTGATTCTATATACTAGTTCAAGAATCTGTTACCGAACAGATTGTCTTGGGTATTTGGTTGCCGCAAAATGCTTAGATTTGTTGTCAGATTGTTAACCATTCAATAATGATTGTAAAGCATACTGACAACATGACTACATAAGGTGCTATATTAATGCAAAATATCATTTATTTGAAAAATGAAAAGGCGCTGCCAAAGTCTCATTGATTCAAATGATACTTAGTTTCCTACAGCTTTTTTTTTGTCCATCATTTAACAACAAATCAATGAAATTAGGTCAATTTTTTTCATTTGTTTTAGAAAGGTCATTTAATAAGAGGATATTTTATTTCATGTGCTTGCTATTCAGAAGTTCGTGTTTTATTTTGCTATCTATATTAAGCGTAGTTGAGTAGGGAGGCGGAAAAATAGTTCAGTGGTAAGGCCTACACGTGCCCAACCCAGGTTCAATTTTTGGCACCCCTATATGGTCCCGTAAGCACTGCCAGGAGTGATCTTTGAACACAGAACCAGAAATAATCTCAGAGGACTGCTGGGTATGGCCCCGAAACCAAAATAAGTAAATACAGATGACTAACTTTAAGTCAAGTCAAGGAAAATGTAATTGTGAATTTTCAGAAACTATATGTGTTCGCTTTTTAAGTTATTTTCTTTTTTTATAAGAAATTTTACCTAAAAATTAGTATTTTTGTTTCAAAAACTGTACTTGAAAGGTATTAGAATATGCACAGAAATAATTCCATACATTGTGCTGATATTTTGCATTAAATACAATATCTGAATGTAGTATGAATTGATATGCATACTGCAGGATCTTAGTAATAATGAAGAAAACCATGAGAGTAGAATGCATTGTGGGGTTTCAGAGCTAGGTAAACCTAGTCAACATAAAAATATTTGACATACAAGATTAAAAAGTAGGATGGCTCTTACCTCTCCTCCTATTCCACAAGTACCTTAGGGTTCAACTAATAGAAATTCATTGTCTTAAAGCAGATATATTCTCTAATTGGGTTAGAAAGATGCTACGCTTTTAGGACATTTTCTTAAGCATCTTTTGGCATGCTCTACTTATAGTGTTTACATTCATAATATCCATTCTCTTTTACTGTGCCATTAAGGTGTAGTAAATTATTTTCATTATATAAAAGAAATTCTATTTTTAAACATTCTGTCATTTAAAAATAAAAATTTGAATTAAAAGTAGCTGTAACAACAAAAAGACCTGTTCCCTTAGCTTTGGACAAGTTTTATAAAATCTCTCTTTCTCTAGTAATCAGTGATTTCTTAGAAAGGTTATCTGGGAGTGGAAAGGCATCGGGTGTTTTCATCTGGATGTGAGTTCGATACTGTGCTGTTTCCTCAAGCCCCTTGTACCCAGTACCATCATCAAACCCATGATTCTCTTGGACTGCGGCCCTGGTTCTTGCTAGCAGTACAGTGAATAGACTGTCACTGCTTTAGTTGGTATGAGCCACCCCAGCATCCAGAGCCTCGTAAAAAAAATGTTTGTTTCCTGTTTTCCTTCTAATCAGGGTATGAAATTACCAAGTAAATAATTAAAGAATATTGAAGCATCTTGTATCTGAGTCCGTATTTCACATGAGTCCATCCCAAACATGTAGTCCATATCTAAGAGGTTTGTAATAGGGGTAAGTCCAGCAAATAGCATTTTACCACTTCTAAAAATAAGAATAGATAGCACAGTTGGATGTTTCTTAAAAGCCCTTTCAAAAACTTCATCATTTTAATCAATTATCTAATTACTTGATCATAATTAATATAAAGAACTAAATAAATAAAAGGCCAGTGTTCCAAAATCAATCTAGATTGAAATGTTTCTCTTAGATAGTCCTAGCCAGGTAAAGTTGGCTTGATGAAATTTTTAGATAAAGGGTAGTGACCTCTGTAATGCTGAAATGTTCTTATTTCTTTTGTTTGCATAACAAAAACTGAGTTGTATAAAATTAAGCCAAATGTTACTGGATCAGAAACATCAATATGTGTATTTCTTTTCTTTGGTCAACAATAAGAGATAAGTTAAAGATGAGTTAGGAAGAATTAATAAAACACATCCTTTTAATGACCTGAGTGATAGTACAGCATTTGCCTTGCAAAAGATTGACTCGGATTTGATCCCAGGCATTCCATATGATCCCCAGAGCCCTGCCACAAGTGATCCCTGTGCACAGATGAGTGTGATCCAAGAACCAAAAATATTATGTGTGTGTTTATATGCATATGTATTTATACATATGTATATATTCTTATTTTAAGTAAATTCTTATTAAGTGATTTGAAATATGTTTTAGTATATCTGGTTTTTATCAAGCATCCATCTCTAATATAGCGCTATATATAAATCTTTATCCCAATTTAAGAATTATCTTTGATTATCTTGATTTATAAAATTATTTTTGCTATTTATTTAATTAACAGTTATCCAGCTCTTAGATTCCCAGAATATAGTGATCCCCAGTGAGACCATTATGGGATTTATCTCAAAAAGCATCTACAGCCCACAGCTAGTATAACCCTGGCTAGTTTATAGTCATTTGAATATGAAGGTCTTTGTTCCAAAAGTGAGAAATTCTTTATTAGCACCTTGCTTTTTAGCTAAGGGCAAAATAGCAACATTGAGATAAAATGCTTTTTGTTTTCTATTCATTGAACTACAAAGAATACTTCACCTTTTTTAAATCTTGTATTATAAAGAACCTCTGCCTATAAGTGTCTGTTTGAGCTGATAATAGTATTGTACTTCTTAGCAATGAAAGCTGTTAGCCTAAATTAGCATTAACATGTCACTGTCACTGTCACTGTCATCCCTTTGCTTATGGATTTGCTCAAGCGGGCACCAGTAAAGTTTCCATTGTGAAATTTGTTGTTACTGGTTTTGGCATATCGAATTAACATGTATACTATAGCACAAAGTCTTCAAGCATTATTTTAGCATGTTTATTTTTCCCTTTTTATAGCTGCAGTGGGTTTTCCTCTATAAAGATAGTATCTTTTTCTCTTACCCTGTTTAAAATGTCAGCTTATTTTGGTTGCTTCCTGTTTCATTACATTTAGAATGAAGTTTCAGAGCTGCTTTGTAAGGTTTTTTTATATATATGTCATAGGGTTTGTGTTTTGGGGTTTTTTTTTGTTTGTTTTGTTTGCTTTTTGGGTCACACTTGGGGTTGCACAGGGGGTTGCTCCTAGCTTTGCACTCAGGAATTACTCCTGGCAGTGCTCAGAGGACCATATGGGATACTAGGAATCAGACCCAGGTCAGCCTCGTGCAAGACAAATGCCCTATCCACTGTGCTATTGCTCCAGCCCTTATATCATAGGTTTTTATCTGAGGTAGGATATTTTTAGTGTAGCTGTCATTCATTTCTCTTTTTTTTTTGGCTTTTTGATTTTTTCATTTTTGGGGTCACACCTGGTGATGCTCAGGATTTATTCCTGATTCTACACTCAGAAATTACTCCTGGCAGTGCTCAGGGGACCATAATGCTGGGGATCGAATCCAGGTCAACCATGTGCAAGGCCAGTGCCCTCCCAACTGTACTGTCTCCCTGGCCCCTATTATTGTTCAAGTTTTTACTTTGTCTAAAGCATATTAAATCATTCCTTTAATTTAAAATTTTTAACTTTACCTAATTTCAGCTCAATGGTTTTATCTTTCAGTTTTATAAATACTGTTTAATTCTCAGAAACTTAGAATGCATAAAATAATTTGCTGCTGACACTGCTCATTTCTATCCCCCTCCATTTCCAAGTCATTGGATGTACCAGTGTTTAGCTTTTTGTTTCCTTAATGCAGAGCAGCACAACTGTGATGACACTACGTCTTTTAAATCACTGATTATATTCTTTGAAAGTCTATACCTATTTTGTTTTTAAACAAACCTTTATTAAACCACTCTACATATCTTTATGAGCATAAACTCTTTTTAAAATGTATTTAACTTTAATCTACATGTATCTTTATGTGCATAAAAACTTTTTAAAATGTATTTAACTTTTATTTTGAAACAGAAATATGCTTTTATTCTTGGAATTGCACTGAAAATCCTAGAGATGGGACATTAGTTTGAGAAACAAAAGATAAACCTAATAAGTCAGTGTATGAGTTTGGCAGTTGGAAGCAGGGACAGTATCTATAAATGTTTTCTAATTTATATCGTCTGATACTATAACATCACCAGTATTTTTTTCTGTTTTCATATGTTTTCTATTAATATTCATAAGACTAGGTTTGTATGCTATATATAAATGAGCATTGAAATCTGAAAAAAGTAACAGAAGGTTGTTATGCAGATCCATTCTGTGAGAGTAGAATGGAGGGTCAGGGTAAGAAATGCCTGATTATAACAAATATTTAGCAAATAGAAGTATTAATACTATTAAAATTTAACTGCTTTAACAAATATTCCTAATGTAATAGTAATAGATAACACAAAATCTCTATATAAGACTGTATTGTTCAGTGAGAGATGGTAGATAAAAGTATAATTTATATTCTGTTCTGCTCTTAAAAGGGCACTAACTAGTCATATAATACTAGCTATATTTTTTATTTTTGAAGAGAAAGCATCTATTTTCTTTTTTTAATTATTAAACCATTTCTAACATAGTTGATTTAAGGCCATTAAAAATGCAGTGGCAACAGGGAAATAGCTCAGAAGGCTGGAATACATTCTTTGCACGAGGAGCCCCAGGTTCACTCCCCAGAATTGCATGTTACTAAGTACTGATCTGGGATTAGCCACTAGGTTCCTGCAGGTAAGCCCCAAAAAGGGAGAGAAGAGAGAATACAGTGATTCAGTGTGATGGCAAGAATTCTGTGGTGGCTGAAAAGCACTACTGGCCTTCTAACATTTTCGTAGACATGGTGTTTATGTATTTTACAAGAGATAGTGTGAATTTTATGTCCCCTATAATTATACGTAGAAACCCTATATAAATTTTATTTAAAATTAAGGAAAGAGCAGTATTGGTTGGTTGGCTTTTTTTTTTTAACATAATCAAGGAGAATTTGTTTATCTGTTAACACTAGCATTGGGCTCTGATTTAGGGTCTAAAGATGAAATTAAAATCAAATGAGAGCCTACTGCTACAGAAAATCAAATGGTGTCATTTTAAGAAAGGAGTGTTTTGCTGTTGTTCTTTGTTTGTTTGTTTGTTTGTTTGTTTGTTTTATTGTATCACCCTAAGATACATGGTTACAAAGTTGTTCATGATTAGGTTTCAGTCATACAGTGTTCCAACACCTGTCCCTTCATTGGTGTATATTTCCCACCACTTCATTGGTGTATATTTCCCACCACCAATGTGTCCAGTTTTCGTCCTGCCACCACCCCCAGCCTGCCTCTCTGTGGCAGTCATTTCTCTCTCTCCCTCTCTCCCTCTCAATCACTCTCTTTCTCCTATCTCTTTTTCTCCCCTCTCCACCTCCGTCCTCCCACCCTGCTACTTCCTCTTCTCCCTCCTCTTTTTTTTAAATGTTTATAGTTATTCACGATTTATTACATTCACTATTCCAACACCAATACTGCCACCATTATTCTTTCCCACCACCACTTCCAATTTTTTATGCATTATGATTTGGAGGCTAGGCCCATAGTTGGAAGCTTGATACAGGTGGCAGCAGGAGGGAAGTGCAGGCAGGCTGTTGAGGTTTCTTTAATTAACATATTCAAGGAAAATGTGTGTATCTGATACATTACCACCAGGTTCTGAGTTTGGTGCTTACAATGATGATTTTCACCGAATGAGGGCCCACAGTGAAAACTGTCACCCCAGCTTTTTTAAAGAGGAAAAGGAGCAATGTTCAAATCTACCTCCCTCTTCCTCTGCGTTAGGGAATACTTAGAAGAAGGGACTTGAAATATTTGTCTGTCTTGAAAAAACAGGAGGTCTAAGGATAAACAGGATGATGCTGATTTGTTTTTCTGTGCATTTCACTCTTAAAAAACAACATAAGGGTGCTGGAGTGATAGCACAGCGAGTAGGACATTTGCCTTGCATGCAGCCGACCCGGGTTTGATCCCCAGCATTCCACATGGTCCCCCAAGCACCACCAGGAGTAATTCCTGAGTACAGAGCCAGGAGTTAATCCCTGTGCATCGCCGGTTGTGACCCCAAAAAGAAAAAAAAAAACACCACAAAACAAATCTGAGCTTTCTTGCTGTTTTCAAGGTAAGAGATAAGTAAACAATTGATGTAAAGTATGTTTCCTTTAGGGAAACAATTTCTCCCTTAGGGCCAGGATTTCAAAAATCAACAGAGAAGGCCTCAAAATTTTAGGTGTATAGGACTATCAAATGCAAATTATTTCTACTCAGTTTTTTAAAAGTATCATATATCATGAGAACAACCATCTTAAAGTGTGAGAGAGAAGACTACCAAAGGATGTTGAGGCACTGTTGTATGTGGGGAACAGGCATTTTCACTTCAGAGAGTTCTAAATTGTTGAAGGAAAATAGTTTAGGTATCATGTTGTAAAACTAAAGGAATTTACATTTAATCTTGGTATGTATCTCAGACTGTACATACATTCTGTTGTGTGTTTATTTTGTATCTGTCACTGTTTGAATTGTCAATATTATTTACTACTTCTAGCCATTTATTTATTATTTATACTTTACTGGAAAAGTCACAGCACTTTACTAGTATTATTTTCCCTCTTCCTTTCTGTAGCATTTTCTGAATACCTTTTTTTACTAGAGTTCTTGTCCTTATTTTAGAGTACTCACTAAGACCATGTAAAAGATACCCCAGTTAAAAGGTAGTTTTTCAAGTTTTAAACTTACCTGACGTCTTTAAAGTCAGATCTGTGTTATAGAAGCCTATCTGAAACTGACTTGGAACTCTGAGACAAAAATCTTCTATTTCACATTACTACTCTGGAAGCTGTTGGGCAGGAAGATAGGTGCAACAGAGCCAGGTCCTCTCAAAGGTAAACATGATAGAGACTAGTTTTCTGGAGTTGCATTTTTAACAAGTCAATAATCTGATTTATCCAAATATGTTCATAGTCTCTCCAGAATTGTCTGTTCCCAGAGATGGAAGAAAGAAAGCTAAATTCCAGGAACTGTGAACTAATTCCCAAATTCCAGGAACTGTGAAGTAATTTCCAACTTATCTCACTAGTACTTGGTGCGAGTGAGGTAATTTGAAAATGAGATGCTAAAGATGACAGAATATGAATCAGAGAGAGTCCAAGTAGGTGCACACAGCGAACCGCAATTCAGGCCCTGGCACTACAAATGATCCCTTTTTATGTATGGCACAGCTAGGTGTGACCCCAAAACAAAAAAGATGACAAAATACTTCAGAGAGATACTTAGTTCTACTACAGGAGATATGTTTCATGAACATTTTCTTACATTCAAATATGGAGAAGTTTTCAGCTTGTTTATTTTTAGGAGTCAAGACTTCGATTTGTAACTTGAATATTAAATTATAATCCAAAATTACTGAGCTGTTTTTGTTACATAATCATTGACACAAGATAATAGAAAATAGAATATTTTTAGAATATGTTTCTGGATATTATTCTTCCAGAGTTCTGTTTTATTTTATGTTTAAAAGTCAGACATGCTCTTCCTGAGCTTGTTCTGCTGAATGTGCTCTGCTTTGGGCAAATCCTACAGAGGCGCCCTGAAGTCCAGGATGCTGACACTGGAGCAAAGGGCTTCTCTTGTCCTCCCAGAGGAAAAGATTAACAATTAAGCACACATATTTCTTTGTCTCTTGTCTCTCACGCACTCACTCTCTCTCACACAGACAAAAAGTTTTGAATAGCTAGCTACTAATTGTGGATAGATCCCCTCTAAATTTTTTTATTTTGGGAAAATAGTCTGGTTTGTTAGTTCAGATGAAAATAAATTATAGACCTGCATTGTCCAATTAGTAGCCGCTAGACACAGTTGCTAATTTGCCTTTAATTAAAATTAAATATAGAAATCCTACTTGGGAGGTGCCCTGTTACATCGTTAGAGGCTTCCTACTCTTTTTCTTTGTTTTCCATTATCTTAAGTCTCTTCTGAATTTGGCAAAATGTAAATGAAACAAAGGTAAAATTAAATACAGTTTAAAATTTAGCCATATTTTAATTGCTTAAAATCACATGGAGGGCAGTTTGCATATTTAACAGCACCTTCATAGGACGTTTTCATCGTTGCAGAAATGCTTGACAGGGTTGTTATAATGAATGCCGAAAGAAAATGAAAGACAAGGGTATTGTTTATAATAACTCTTTGTAATTTTTACCACCATAGATAAAGCTGTTTTTCTTACTAAAATTATTATCAGCCTTTTTCTAAGAGCTTGGGAAAACAAGACACTCTTTTTTGAAGTTTTCAATATTTTTTTAAAGATTCTCAGCCTATCATTTTTCAAATAAAACAAATTACTTCGTAAATCATAACTTAGTATCTTCAGTTTTTTCCCTTTCACAAAAAGCTCCTTTAAACTTGATACTATGTAGTTGTCGAACACCTATCAAATAGAATGTGATGAGTTTGTTTATGAATAATAATTAGCAAGGTTATCATAGTAGTAATAAGCAAATTTGCAAAAATAGCATAGCCTGTTTTATTTTATGTTTAAAAATCAGACATGCTCTTCCTGAGATTTGAATGCTCTTCCTGAAAACAGATTTGAAATGTTTTCAAATCTATAGATCTAATGAAAGTTGCCATTTTATTTGTTTCTGTCCCTTTAATTTTTTCTCTGCATAAAGTCACATTTGAGGATAGTACAAAACGTCATGAGCTTGCCTTGTAAGCACCTCAGATGTTCTCCCAAGCCCCGCTAGGAGTGACTCCAGAGTGCAGAACCAAGAGTAAGCCCTGAGCACCAACAGGTGTGGCCAAAAACCTGAGAGAGAGAAAAATCCCATTGAGTGGGGCAGGGCTAGGATTCAAGCAAATGGAACTGCTTGCGGCTCCTAGAGAAATTGTACGTTTGATTATTTTCCACTTTAAATCACGAATCAACTCTTGGTTATTGTCAGTTCCAGTACCTAATAAAAAATTATGAGTCAGATTTCCTATGTTAAAAGTTATTTTCAGGACTGGGGAGATAACTCAAGGGGTCGGACCAGATGTTCCCGCATGATTAGCCCAGGAACAACACCCCATGACTCAGCACCCCAGGGTGTGGCAAAAAAAGAGGAAACTTTTCTCATTATTAGTTAATAAAACTTTTTTTTTAATATTAACACATTGACACCAGTGCTGCAATTTGTGTATCTTGTCATCTGGTAACTTTGTTGGTCGGTGCAGAACTAAAGTGTAATAGGAAATTTTGGTTTTCTTTCAACAGATACAAATTATAATTTTTTAAATTCTCAATAATCAAATTAATTTTCAACTATATGGCAGTTTATTCTAGTTGATAGTACAGCATGTTCAAAGTGACATCCAGGTGTGAGCCACTAGTGATACGCACTGATGTCAGTGTTGAATAGACTTTGCTGGTTAGCATAGTTGTATAACTGATGGTTCCTTGAAGATTTTAGTGAGAATAAGAACCGAGTCATGGTTGTTTGAATCAGCCTGGTACTTTGTTAAAATTACCATGTTGGAAAGTCATGATGCTTTTATTAGCTTCTAAATTATTTCAAACAACAAATTTTCTAGTAGTGTCAAGTTCCAAGCAAGGGCCAGAGCAATAGTACAGCGGTAGTGCACTTGTCTTTTACGAGCCAACCCTGGGTGGGTCCCAGGCATCCCATGTACTTCCCTGAGCCCTACAAGGAGTGGCTCCTGAACACAGGGATAGGAGGAAGTCCTGAGCACCACTGGTGTGACCAAAAAAATAATAATAATTCTAGGGAAACTGTAATAAAAATTCATTTGAGTACATGTACATTAATGGTGTGATTTAGTTTCTTTTGTTATTTTCTTGATATTCCAGTTTAATGTACGTTTTACAGATGTGTTAAGTGAAATTTTCAATGTGGCTGAAATAAGAAATTACAATTTAATATAAATACAGGGAATGACTGTACACATGCCAATCAATTATTTGGAGCCTTTTAATATTAACAATTGTCTTATTTTTTAATAGCCTTTGTTACTTAAAATTAAGATGCACTAAAATATCATTGCTGTCACTAACTTGACTCTTTATAGGTTGTAAGACTGAATGCTTTGTACTTAGAATAATTTTCAGGTTTATCTTATTTTGCAATTTTTATGTTTTAAAAATTGCCCCACCATTTTAACACTCATTTATTAGGTTGTATAATCAGTGGTAGAATCCAAACATATCTAATAATTTGCCTTATTTTGAATAAGTCCTATCAAAGACTTGAGGGTAGAAAGAGATTTTTGTTTTTCCTAGAGTATTTTTTAAACTTTCCAAATGAGCTGGAAAACACCTTAGTGCATTGGAGTTGGAGTTTTCTTGGTTACAGTCCCAGCTCTGAAGCCTTATATTCATGTCTTAAGTATTATTGATCTGTGAATTGTCATTTTCGTATTTGGTTATATAGTTAACCACCTTGCAAAAAAAGATATTGCTAGATATATTCTTATTTCTGGTTGACTGAATTTACAGTTTTATAATATTTCTCTTGTCATTGGAATCTAAAAATCAAATCCACATAGGACTCTAAACATCATTTTACAAATAGAATTAATGCATTTACCAGCTTATCAACCATTTGCTATGTGTTAGATTGGTGTATTTTTCTCATTGTTTTTGTGGTAAATTGGGCGGTACAGAGACTCAGCAAGAAATTTTCATTAAAATCACATACTTCAAGAAATCACCAGAAGACAAATTTTCAATTGTTTTGAAATCTTGTATTTCCTTTTGATATACTAATTCATTTAATCAAGACTTCCAGTTTGTTATGGTATTCTATGTATGTGTTTATATGTATGCATATAATATATGTATATGTATATGAAGAATAAAGTTAAGATTTGGTCAAGCTATATTTTCCCATTCAAGTACAAAAATGTTTTCAAGACTGCAAAAGTGTACAGTTGTTAAACAAGTTGTAAATAAAGACTTGTATAAAAATTCAATTTAGTTTTTTTTTCTCTGCTGTTAAACTATAATAAACATGAAATAATTGTCTGGTAGTATCATCTGCTTTACTTTGACACGTCCGATAGTTGTCGTGTCAATTTAAAGGTTATTATAAGTCAATAATATGCATGTTTTTCCAGTATCTGAGGTTTTGTTTAGACTTGGGCTGGCACTTGGTATTTATAAGTTGATTATCCAATTGTTCTTACGGATAATAGTTAAAACTGACTTCTCTCCTTATATAATTCTCAAGATTGTAACTTGATAGAATCATACCACAAATAGTACAGCAAGATTCAATGGTAGAGTGTTTACATTGTTTGATGAAACATTTTTGTTAAAGCATCCTATTTAGGCCATAAAGTCTCCATTTCCTATCTAGACGCTGACAAAATGTGTTGCTCTTTTCCCCATCCCCAAACTTACCATTATTGAAATACAGCATATTTGGCCACAAAAAAAAAGGGAAAGAAGGAGAAAAAACATAGAGTTTGGAGAGTGGGGTTGGAAAGGGGCTGAGTAATTCTTTTTTCCTGGAAAGGGCAGTAGGTCAAATAAGTTGAGGAATTTGCAGAAAGATCTAGCTGACCTTTTCATTAATGTTCTGTATAGTGGTAGTGACTGTGTGGAGCTGATTATGTTAATAATCAGCTTTAAAGAATTAAAAGTTAAAAAGCAGTATTCCTTTTTTTTTTTTTCTTTTTGGGTCACACTGGGCGATGCACAGGGGTTACTCCTGGCTCATGCACTCAGGAATTACTCCTGGCGCTGCTTGGGGGACCATATAAGATACTGGGAATCGAACCCAGGCCACATGCAAGGTAAACGCCCTACCCGCTGTGCTATTGCTCCAGCTCCAACAGTACTCCTGTATCAAAAAGTAAGTAAAATTAAAAGTGAAGTTAGCACCAAGAAAATAATTAATAACTAATAGGAAGGGTCCTTGCCTTGCACGCAGCTGTCACAAGTTAGGTCCTAACACCCTGTATGGTCCCCTGCATGCACCAGGAGTGCTCTATGAATTCAGAGCCAAGTGTGACCCAAAAACAAACAAGAAATAGTAGTAGTTTAACTTCGTTTTTAATTTGGATGCTTTGATTTTTTTTTCCTTTCTCTTTTTTTCTTTTTCTGTTTTTCTTTTGGTTTTGGGCCATACACAGCTGTGATCAGAGCATATACCTGTGTCTTTGCTCAGGGAACTATATGTGGTTTTTGGAATCAAATTGGGATTAGTTTCATACAAGACAAATGCTTTACTTCCTCTTTATCTCTCTGACCCTGGTTTCTTTTCCTTGCATGATTGCTGTGGTGAGGATTTCCAAAACCGTACTAATAATTGTAGGTGAAAGAACATCCTTGCCTTGTGTGTGCACAGACGGAAGATTTTCAGGATTTTTTGCTGTTGAGTGAGATGTTGGCTGTGGGTTTGTGGTATATGACTGTTTCTATCTTGAGGTATGTTACTTCTATCTTGATTTGGTTGAAGTGGTTTTTTTGTAAACATGAGTAGATATTGGATCTTGTCAGAAGCCTCCACATCTATTGAAATGGTTAGATGATTTCTTAATTTTATTTATTTAGGAAGTTATAATGTTGAAAGTTATGGTATTGAACTACAAGTTTACTACAGTCATCACCACCAAGATAACAATGACCTTCACCACTGTACCAACATCTCTCTATCTAAGCTTCTTCCCTACTGCCCCCCCCAGGTTTGATAACTGACTTTTATAGTTTCTTGTTTTGAAAAAGTGTATTACATTAATTGTTTGTGTGTATTGAGTCATCTTCGCATCCCTAGGATAAATTCCACATGATCATGGGGAGTGGAGTAAGCCCAGAGCATTGTTGGGCATGAGCCGAAGCTAAAAACAACAACCAAAAAACAGCTGATTTCATTTTCCCTTTGTATTTTCTTAATTTCTTTTTGTTATTGTTTTTTGGGGGGTCCTTACCCAGCAGTGCTCAGGGGTTCCTCTTGGTGGACTTGGGGAACTCTCTTGGGTGCCGGGCATCAAACCGTTGTATGGCAGATGCACTGCTCTGTTTTCTTAATTTATTTAGTCACCCATGAATTACAAATCTAGTCATGGTTGGGTTTCAGGCATACAATGTTCTGACACCAAACCCCTTACCAGTATTACTGCCCTCTACCAGTGGTCCCAGTTTCCCTCCTGTTTGCCAGCCTGTCTTTATGACAAGGAACTATTTTTTTTTTATAAATGTTGGGCACTGTGGTTTGCAGAATTATTAATAGGGCTTCATACATAACAACTACGTTTCAGAATTCCCTCCTCCTCCTGAGTGATGGCTTCCCTTCTCTGTCACAGTGTGTCTACCCTGCCTGACCCTCCTCCCCTAGCTTCCTACTGAAGACCAGTTCTCATGTTCTTCAGCTCTATTGCCTTTAAGTATTTATTATTCTCCTACTATGTTTCTTTATAATCCGCATATGAGAGGTGATTCTCTATCAGTCTCTCTTCTTCCAGCTTCATTCAACATGATACCCTGCAGATCCATCCATACAGCAGCAAATTGCATGATTGCATGTTTTTCATCTTTTTATGTCAAATAATATTTCATTGTCAAGTATATGTACCATACTTTCTTTATCCAGTCATCTGTTCTTGGGAACTTGGTTTGTTTCGAGGCTTAGACTGTTGTGAATAGTGCTGTGATGAACACAGAAGTGCAAATGTCTTTTTTGCATTTTGTTTGGGACCCTTAGAGTATATTTCAAGAATTGGAATTGCTGATTCATATGAAAACTCAATTTCTAGTTCTTTGAAGAAAAAACTAATTCCTGGTGTTTCCAAAATGATTGGACCAGTCAGTGTATGTCATGATTTCTGCCTAATTTTTATTTCCTCCCTTATACTTATTTTGTTATGTATTTATTGTTCATGTTTTGTTTAATTTCTCAAGCTGTGAGGTTAGACTGTTTGAACTTTTCCATTTCCTGGTATATACCCATGTTGCTGTGAACTTTTCCTTTAGTACTACTTCTGCTTTGTCCCATGGGTCTAATAGTGTGTCTTCATTCTCATTCAATTTGAGGAGCCTGTTTTCCTTCTCTGATTTTCTCTTTGACCTAAATAAATTTTACTTAACATCTTATTCAGTTTCCAAATGTTGGCGCTTTTCCCAACTTTCTTTTTATGGCTAAAAGAGAAAGCTTTTCTCGCTTCATTGCATTGTGGTCTGAAAATTTCTGTTTTTGTAACTTTATGGATATTCTGGTTGATTGGTCTAATGACAGTAATGGAGTTTTAAAGTCTCCACTACTGTTGTATCACTGATTTCTTGGTTCTTCTGGGCTTTATAGACTTGGTTGCCACTTCATTGATGCATATATATTGATAATAGCCATAGTCTCTTATCTCTTGCTCCCTTGGCCAGTAAATAACATTTATTTTGGTCTCTTATTACTTTCTTTAACTTGGATGATATTTTATATGTCCCCACTTTTCTGAGTTTAGCATTACCTGTTTAATTTTTTCCAACGTTTTACTGAAAGTCCATTTATCATGAGAGTTCAAGTATAGTTCTTAAAAGCAGCAGTTTAAATTTTATGTCCTGTTCCATCTAGCCACTCTGTGCCTTTTTTAGAGGCCTTAGTTCACTGACATTGATAGAAATCACTGCTATTAAGGCATTTGTTTTTATTTTTCCATGAGGTTTTTAGTCATTAGCTATTTTTTTATAGGACACCCTTCAGAATTGCAAAGCCATTTTAGATGCAAAAAATATCTTCTGCAGCTGTTTGCCTGAGATCATTTTAATCTTGCAGATAGAGTATAGTTCTTTATATTCAGTATCTCCAATATATTATTCCATTTCTTTCTTGCTTGTAGAGTTCACTTAGAGAACCTAATTTGTGTTTTATGTTGTTCCCCTTGTATTTCAGTCTTTGGTTCTCTCTTTGCTTCTTACCATTCTGGTTACAGTGTGTCTTGGTGTTATTCTGGGTTGTTTTGTTTGAGACTTTTGGGGTCTCCTGAATCAATGTAGTCTCCCTCCTCAGACTAATTCCATTAACAGTTTTGTTACAACAAGCAATATAAAATGAATTATTTTGTACCTGCTAAGGGGGCAGGAGGGAAGGTCAGTTGTGGTGGGATTGGTGTCAGAACATTAAATGTCCAAAACAACTTTGTAAAATAGAACACAGTGTTTGAATAAAGTTAAAATCAATGGCTTTTTTTTTTCTTTGGTCTCACTGGGCGATGCACAGGGGTTGCTTCTGACTCTGCACTCAGGAATTACTCCTGGTGGTGCTCGGGGGACCAGATGGAATGCTTGGAATCGAACCCAGGTCAGCCATGTGCAAGGCAAACACCCACCCCGTTGTACTGTTGCTCCACCCCCAAAATAAATAACTTTTTAAGCAAGGTATAGAATCAACATTACTGTTAGCATGGGACCCAAACTATAATTAAGCTTAAAAGTGCATCTGAGGTCATTGTAGGGTGGTAAGGTTGGAATTGGAACATTGTATGCCTGAAATGAGGTTGTCAACAATTTTTTTAGTCGCAGTATCTTTTTAGAAACTCCTATTATCTCTTTTTGATATGTGCCTTTTCTTTAAGGACATTGGTGAGACTTTTGGCTTCTTCCATAGTGCTGCTGAGTGCTGCTACTCTACTCTTGCCTCCTTAGTTTCTATCTGAATGAATTCTATACTTTTCTCATCAGTCTTTCTTTGATTTTATTGAATTTTCAGTGATTTTTCTCAGTCCACTAATTTTTTTTCATTTTTGGGTCACACCTGGCGATGCAGAGGGGTTACTCCTGGCTCGTGCACTCAGGAATTACTCCTGGCAGTGCTTGGGAGACCATATGGAATGCCAGGGATCGAACCTAGGTCGGCTGCATGCTAGGCAAATGCCCTACCTGGTGTACTATTGCTCCAGCCCAGTCCACTAAATATTGAAAGGAATCCTCTTTGGCAGTGTTGAAATTTCTCCTGTTCTGAGGGCTTTCCTGTCCCCATTCATGGTTGAATTCCTTAATGTTTTCATGATTTCTGATGCTTTGGGGGAGCTGAGAGTGGAGTTCTGAGTTCCAGGTAGTCTGAGCAGAGATCTGGTGCTTTCATCCACACTAGCACGCTATTGTCTAGAAGTCTACTGATTTCTGCCAGCCACAGATGCCTTGAATGTTTGCAAGATTGAACTGGTGCCTGTGGCTCTGAGTTGGGGGTACCTGCTGAGAGCAGGGGTTTGTGGTATCCTCTTGGGCTGAATATCATGCTGAGTGAGGTTAAAAGGAGGACAGACACAGAATGATCTCTCATATGTGGTATATGAAGAAACAGAATAGGGGAATAACAAATGCTCAAAGGCAATAGAAACCGAGAACTCAGTTCTAAGCTTCAGTGGGAAGCTTGCCATGGGAGTCACTGAAGTGGGGTGAGGGACCCTGGGGCAGTGGTGGAAGGAAGTGGACACCTAGTTGAAGGGTGAGTGTAGTACTGGAATAGTTCACGTATGAAACCCTATGAATAACAGTTTGTAAACCCGAGTGCCAAAAAATAGTTTGTTGGGGTTTTTTAATTGTTAGGAGTCTCTGTGCTAACAAGACCAAATTGAAATGAAAAAAAAAAAAAATCAAAAACCCAACACTGGATTCTGTCAAGAAGAGCTTAATACCTCAGCAGGACCCGGCTGGGTAGGACGGGCCAAGGCAACCCAGACAGACCCTGTTTGGCTGGAGCTGTGCCTGCAGCCCTTGCATAAACCAAGAGGACCCCTCTATTTGCTGCTCAGAGAGTGCTGGCATTCAGCTACCTTTGCATACAGTGCCCTCACACTGTAGTGAGTATTCTGTGTTCATAGAATGCCAGATATAGGATAAACATAGAAGCACACGCTTGCTGGCCGCGTTTTTCATTTCCTGCTTCAGCACTCCCAGAAACGAGAGTGTTCCTCAGTGTTCACTGGCGGTGTTCAGTGTTGCATAGAGTTGAGTCCCCTGAGTGATTGCTGTTTGCTCCAGTGAACTTTGAACTTTCTCACTGAGAGCCTTCACATGGTGGTGTTCTCTGTTCAATTTTGTTTTTATTTTGGGCAAAAGGTTATACCCCACATTGCTCAGGGCTTAACTTCTGACTCTGCTCAAGCACCACTCCTTGGTAATACGCTCAGGTCCATGTGTGGTGCTGGGAATTGACCGGATTGGTCGCATACACGCTTGTACCCTACTCGGTGTTCTGTTCCTCCAGCCTTCTGTTCAGTTGGGGTTTTTTAACGTGTTTTCTGTGTTTGTGTCACTGGAGGCATCTATCTTGGCCTCGCTCTCAATGTAACCCCCAATTTAAATATGCTTTTCTCTTTTTAAACAATATAAAGTGTACAGATACATGTTGGTAAATCCTAAGTGTCCACATTCACACAAAGACACATAACCTCTGAGCACAATACACAGGGGAGCAGAACGTTCTTTTTTCCAAGAGCATGGTGGTGTTGACTACATAAAAGTTTTGCTGAGACAAAAAAGAATAAAAATTTGGAAGAGAAAAAGAGATTCTTTTGCCACCGTATACTGTTCAAAGTATTTTTCCCTGAATTAAATTGAGAACAATAGTGTAAAAGAGAGAGAAGAGTCCTCTAAAATAGGGCGACATTGGGGCTAGAGTGATAGTTCAGCGAGGAGGGTGTTTGCCTAGCATGTGACTGACCTGGGTTCAATCCCCAGCGCCCCTTATGGTCCCCTAAACACAGCTAGGGGGTAATTCCTGAGTGTAGACTCAGGAGTAACCTCTGAGCATCACCAGGAGTGACAAAAAAAAGAAGAAAAAAGTAATGAAAAATAACGTGACTGAACAAAAAAGGAAGGGAAAAACCTGCAACTTTATCCCAGAAACAGAAAAAAATGTTTTAGATTGGAATCTATCTAATGTCTCATTAGTCATCTTCTCCATCCCCCTCTCTGTGCTCTCCCTCATCTTCATCCTCATCCCCTTCATCATCAATAACTTATCATTCTTCCTCTTCACCATCATCAAACAGAAACAACTTTGTAACTGTGTATCTCACTGTATCACTATCATCCCTTCGCTCATCGATTTGCTCGAATGGGCACTAGTAACATCTCTATTGTGAGACTTGTTACTGTTTTTGGCATATCGAATACACCACGGGGAGCTTGCCAGGCTCTGTCGTGCGGGACGGAGGACTCGAACCCGGATTGGCCACATGCAAGGCAAACGCCCTACTGCTGTGCTGTCACTCCAGCCTCTATTCCCATGCTAAAATTTTTACTGTTGATGCAGCTATGTAATGGTACTACTCAAGTAGAAGAACAAAAAGGTTAAGTAGTACCAAACATACAGGTTATGCAGGGCTGGGTTTTTTTAACCATTTAATAACTCAGATTTTATTTTGAGGTTGGTAGAGAACCAATAAAGATTTTTATGCAGAAAACGGTATAATCACTTTTGGCCTTCGGGAAAATATGTTTAAAAGATAGAGCTTTGAAAGAAAAAAAGTATCAAGAAGAGACTATCAAAAAATATTGCAGAGGTCCAATACAAAGGAAAACTTGTTTAAAGTTCAGAGAACTGTGATTTACAAAGTTATTTTTAGTTGGATTTTCAGCATATAATATTTCAGTAACAATCCAGCATCAGTTTCCCTTCACCAGTGTCCCCACACTCCTCCCATCCCTCTCCTTGACAGGCATGTTACTAAGTTCAGTGGTTGCAGCTTCGATCTCATATTTTCAGTGTTGTTGAGTCTGATTCAATTAAAAACTTTAAATGAAAAAAATCTATCCTGTAACCTGATATATTCAAGTCCTATCACTTTAGCTCTTGTGAAATAATGAAGTCCCCTTTCATCCTCCTTCCCAAGTAATACAGACACTTGTGATTGACAGACAGTGTAACCCCCAAATTTGGAGCTTGGGCAGTTCTGATTTCTTCTGTAAAACAGTTGTGGAGTTTGTTATGTATCTGTTCTACTTTCAAAGTCTCCTCCTCATCGGCTTATTCATTATGTCTATTTAATTTTGTACTCCATCGATAGTGTAATCTCCGGGCTGCTCTCTTTCGCCACCTGCGTTCAGTGATCTCTCACTGCTTCCCCACCCCAGACAGCCAATGCCATGGGCAGACAAAGGAGGAAATGAGGGCCAGGCTGGTTGGTGATCAGTTGACGGTTATTTCATTCTCCCCATGCACCTGTTCCAGTCTCACTAAGCTCCACATTCTAGTCTGACACTGCCCCTCATTCCCTTCTCCTCCTGTCTCTCCTGCACAGCTCTTCGTGCTCCATGCTAGTCTCTGTGCTTTGACTCGCTGCTTTGGTCTCTCTCTAGTCTCTCTCCAACTCGCCCCCCATTGGGGGTAGCCACCACACCCCCAGGTCTGGAAGCACATCAACATATCAAGGCCCTTTCTGATCTCCGATCAGTCTCAAGGGCAAAATACCACTTAGGGGTTTTTCTCCTTTCCTTAGTCCAATAACTGAATGAACATCTTAATTCTACTTATTAGTTATTTTTGTATGGACACAACAGGTAGGGCATTTGCCTTGCATGAGCCTGACCCGTGTTCGATTTCTCCACCTCTCAGAAAGCCCAGCAAGCTACCGACAGTGTATTCAATATGCCAAAAATAGTAACAACAAGTCTCACGATGGAGACGTTACTGGTGCCCACTTCAGCAAATTGATGAGCAATGGGACAACAGTGCGACGGTATGGAATACAGTAAGAGATACATAAAGCTTGTAGGGTGGCTTTGCTAGGAACATCTCACTATAGATCTTAGACTACATTGCTCAGGCCAGATTAATCTTTCCTAACTCTAACAGGGGAATGAATGATTTAAAGGCCTTTGATTCTCTTGAGACTGAAGCAGTCATTAAAGTCCTAGCCAAACAGGGCATTCAAACTCAGTACGTCAGGATACTCCATGAGCTGTATTAAGGATTCACCACCACAATCTCACCATTCTACAAGGAAGTGATCATCGATGTAAAGAGAGGGGTTTGGCAAAGCGATACCATTTCACCAAAACTCTTCAGTGCCACCCTCAAGAACGTCATGCGGTGACTGGGATGGGAAGGAATGGGAGTGAAGATAGACAGTTAGCAACTACACCATATCCACGCGCTCTGATGAGCCTCACCCATGAAGGAACTGACGGAGGAACCCAGGTATGCAGGACTCATGGCTGAGATCTCCAAGTCTGCTCGGATCGGGACTGGGCCTCCTCTGCCCAGGTCCCCCATTTTCCAGTAGCTTGGCAGCAGTACCCCCAAACCACCCCCAGCACATGTAATCTCATCAACAGCCAAGATCCAGAGACTATAAAATGAAACTCCCAGAAGAGAGTGGTGCAGAATCTCGCACGGCAGAGCCTGGCAAGCTATTCGTGGTGTATTCCATATGCCAAAAACAGTAACAGTAATGGGCCTCATTCCCCTAACACTGAACGCGACAGAGACAAATGACACCATACTGGCACCTGCTTGAGCAAATCAATGAGCAATAGGACAACAGTGATACAGTGATATTTTTTGTTTTATATATGTCATCAAGAAAAGACATAGGCGTCTTTTCTGTAACATCCTGACCTATATTGAATATAATTATAACCATGTTGTGTGTTCACAAAAGAGGCCCGTGGCGGGGCTCTATTTCTCCCACCGCCCGCGTTCGGTAGTCTCAAGCCACTTCCCCCACCCCAGGGAGGCTGATGGGAATGGGCAGGCAAAGGAAGGAACGAGTGCCAGGCTGGTCGGTATCAGTTGCAGTTTATTCCAATCTCCATTCCCGTTCTGCTTCTCTTCTACGCGCCTCTGCTTCTCTCTCTCCCAAGCCCCGCTCACTCACTTCTTTTGCCTTGAGCTCTGCTTCTGTGTCTCCCCTGCTTCTATGTCTTCTCCTATGCTTCTGTGTGTTCCCCCGTGCTTCTGTGTCTTCCCCCTACTTTTCCCTACTTTTTCCCCTCCCTTCTCCTACCTCTTAGTTTATATAGCAATCACATGAGGGTGGTAACACAAAGGTGGCTCAGAACATTAATACATAAACAAAGAGGTAAGACCACTCCTCAAGGACAAAATCTCATCTAAGATTACTAGGAGATCTGCTCAAGGATGGGATCCAAACAAGGGTGTGTCACTTTCTTCTTTCCTCAACTAGTAATCCACTTAAATAGTTGTAGTAAATCTACTTCTAATATTTCTAGCAATGTCATTCTGTATGAGCAGAGTAAGAGATATAAACTTAAAGTTTGCTTCTTCCTTAGGACATCTCACTATACATTCCAGACCACAGTCCTCAGGCTAGGTTAATCTTCCTAACCCCAGCAGGTCCTAATCTCATTGTTACCTTTGGATCATGACTGCATTTGTCCATGATCATACCCTCAACTTAGAGTTGAGTATTGTGGCACTTTGGCCTGGCCCATCTCGATGCCAGGGTAGCTCACAGCTTGCCCTGGGTCTTTCAGTCCCTCATCGGGACCCTGCTTTTGGGGTGCTAGGAACTAAGGGCAACTGAGTTGAGAAAGCAGATGCCCAGGAGTAAATATTCGGAGTCAATCAACTCCCAAATTACAAGAGCATAATATTAACTGTCTTACTGTGTCCATACAGAAAGAACATTGCTTTAAGGTAAACTATGCAAAAGACACTAACTTACAATACAAATTCAGAGTCCTTAGAAGGATTTGATCTTACAAGATAACAATCTGATTACAGAAAAGGTGATTAACTGGTTGGGAAGGAGGGTGCAGAGAAGCATTTACAGATAAACAAAGGAATGTGAGTGTCTCAGGAGCACTGTGATGGGTGTAACCCAATAAACCTAAGTTCCCTGAAGCAAGGGTGAAAGGATAAACCCAATGTTCTCCTGCACATGTTAATGACCATATTGTTGATTCTAATATATATTTCCATTTTATGTGGTTTTAATCTATAGATTTTTTTATTTCTCATTGTAAGTCACTCTTTCCTGCTTCTTTGCTTTTCTAGTACCATACATTGTGAATTTATCTTGTTATGTGCTGTATATTTTTTTATTCTATAATAATCTTGAAGACAGCCAGGTGTGGGGGCAAGAGTCTGTGGCACTCTCTTCCAGGAGCTTGGTTTTATAGTCTCTGGATGTTGGCCGTTGATGGGATTACAGGGGCAGTCTCTGTAGCAGTATTGCTACAGTCACATTTAATAGCCTAGTTTTCCCTCTTGGAGAATCTGACAAGCTACTGAGAGTCTAATGCCCACTTGAGAGAGCCTGGCAAGCTCCCCGTGGCATAGTCATATCCAAAATACAGTAACAGATATATATATAGATATATATATACCTCTCAGAGAGCCCAGCAAGCTACTGAGAGTATCCTGCCTGCACGGCAGAGCCTGGCAAGCTATCTAGCTACCTGTGGCGCATTCAATATGCCAAAAACAGTAACAATAGGTCTCATTCCCCTGACCCTGAGAGCCTCCAATCATTGGGAAAGACGAGTAAAGAGGGGCTGCTAAAATATCAGGGCTGAGTGTAATAGACACGTTACTGGTGCCCGCTCGAGTAAAGTGACGAACAATGGGATGACAGTGATACAGTGAATAATTCTTGAACTTTGAGAGTTAGGAAACAGATACGGTTAAGTGAATTGGAAGCAGTTTTATTCTAGAAACTTTATTCTAGAATTAGCATTGCTTTAGTCTAGAATTATTTTTTCTTACCATGAGACAAGTTATTATTTAAAAAAAGAAAAAAGCACCCCTGACAAGGACACCGAAATGGGCCCAGCAGCAGCCAGTGTTGAGGACAGTCTTGAGATATAGGGTCACCATCTTGCCACACACACCCCCACCCAGGTCAGGATTATCCCTGCCTGCAAAGAGCATGGCCCACTCCACTCCACAGTCGCCGATATCTTCACCTCTCCATAACCTACTGTGGGCATACAAAGACATCCTGAATGATCCTGAATGTAGTCTAGCCACCTAGCCACACAAAACTCACAACTCCAAACTGGAAACATCACAATGGGAAAGCAACCCAGAACCCCAGCAGGTTTTGTGAGTGAAGAGGTAGCCCAGAAGACTCAAACAGTAATAACAAACTTTATAACTACTCTGATAAGGAATTTACAGAGGAATCATTGAGGATGTGTTAATAACTCAAAACAATGGAATGGCCCATCAATAAAACACAAGAGGATATGAGTAGAAATAAGGAAACTACAAAAAGAATTTACAGAACTGAAAAGTGTGGTTAGTGAAATGTCTGGAAAGCCTCAGCAGCACAGTAACAACTGCTGAGGAAAGAATCAGTGAGCTCCAAGATGAGGTGCAGAGAATCTACAAACAGCAGAAGATGGAGGGAAAGCCTCAAAATAAATAAACAGCTCTCAAGAGAAGTTTGGCATGAATTCAAGAAGATCAACTTAATAAGAATTGTCAGTCCCGAGGGCCAGGAAGGCAACCCTGATGTAAAAGCAATAATCAGAGCCATTATTGCTGAGAAATTCTCAAAGCTGAAGAGTGCATTCACCCAGATCCAGAAGGTCCAAAGAGTACCAGCTAAAAGAAATAAAAATACTCCAAAACACATCCTAATCAGAAAGACAAAAGCAATAGAGAGGACATTAAAACAGCAAGATCAAAGAAGGAAAATATATACATGATTTATACAATATACACAATTTATACAATATATAAATCCTTATATACAATCTATACAATATGTAAATCTTTAAGGTTTAATGCATATTTATTAAATGAAACCCTCTGAGCCCAAAGACACTGGTCGGATATAGTGAAGAAACTCCATGAAATGAACACCTCGCCAAGAATACCCAGCCAGTCTCATTTAGATTTAAAGAATCAATACACAACTTCACAGAGAACAACTTAGGAACTTCATAGACTCAAAACCATCATTACAAGAATTAAAGGGCCTACTTTAAGACAACATGTATCACACACACATACAAAATTCCTGCAGGAAGATGGCACAAAATTCCACTACAGTAATCTCTCTCAATGTCAAGGGTTAATGCACCAATTAAGAGACACAGTAACAGGATGTATTAGAAAACTGAACCCAACATTCTGCTGTCTGAAGAAATATATTTGAATAGTCAAAGAAAACACAGACTCAAAGTCAAAGGTTAGAAGACAATTCTTCTAACAAACAACCCCCACCAAAAGACCAGCATAGCCATGTTCGTTTCATACAACATAAGATTTGAGGCTGAAAAGGGTTACAAGGTAATTTACAAATTATCAAAGCATATGTACAATAGGAAAAACTCACTATAAATGTATACACACCTAATGAGGGACCAGAAAATTTTTTTATAATTTATTTATTTTTAATTAGTGAATCACCGTGAGGGTACAGTTACAGATTTATACATTTTTGTGCTCATGTTTCCCCCATACAAAGTTCGAGAACCCATCCCTTCACCAGTGCCCATTCTCCACCACCAGTAAACCCAGAATCCCTCCCACCCTCCCCAGTCCCGTCTCCCCCCACCCCACACTGCCACTATGACAGGGTATTCCCTTTTGTTCTCTCTCTCTGATTCGGTGTTGTGGTTTGCAATATATAAAGGTGTTGAGTGGCCATTGTGTTCAGTCTCTAGTCTACATTCGGCATGCATCACCCTTCCCCCGCATGACCTCTGACCACATTTTACTTGGTGTTCCCTTCTCTGAGTTGCCCAGAATGAGAGACCAGCCTCCAAACCATTG
Organism: Sorex araneus; assembly: GCF_027595985.1. Classification (NCBI taxonomy): domain Eukaryota; kingdom Metazoa; phylum Chordata; class Mammalia; order Eulipotyphla; family Soricidae; genus Sorex; species Sorex araneus. The sequence continues at coordinate 333,683,319 of NC_073302.1, read as the reverse complement.
AGTCAACCTCCTGGTACTTATTTCTACTATTCTTGGGTGTTAGTCTCCTAGTCTATTATTCTAAATTCCACAGATGAGTGCAATCTTTCTATGTCTGTCTCTCTCTTTCTGACTCATTTCACTTAGCATGATACTTTCCAGGCTGATCCACTTATATGCAAACTTCATGACCTCATTTTTTCTAACAGCTGCATAGTATTCCATTGTATAGATGTACCAAAGTTTCTTCAACCAGTCATCTGTTCTAGGGCACTCGGGTTTTTTCCAGATTCTGGCTATTGTAAACAGTGCTGCGATGAACATATAGTGCAGATGTCATTTCAACTATACTTTTTTGCTCCTCTGGGATATATTCCCAGCAGTGGTATTGCTGGGTCAAATGGGAGCTCAACCTCTAGTTTTTTGAGAATCGTCCATATTGTTTTCCAAAAGGGCTGAACTAGTCGGCATTCCCACCAGCAGTGTAGAAGGGTCCCTTTCTCCCCACATCCTCTCCAACAGCGGTTGCTTTTGTTCTTTTGGATGTGTGCCAGTCTCTGTGGTGTGAGGTGGTATCTCATGGTTGTTTTGATCTGCATCTCTCTGATGATTAGTGATGTAGAGCACTTTTTCATGTGCCTTTTGGCCATTTGTATCTCTTCCTTGGGAAAGTTTCTGTTCATTTCCTCACCCCATTTTTTGATGGGGTTGGATGTTTTCTTCTTGTAGAGTTCAACCAGTGCTTTATATACCATTGATATCAACCCCTTATCTGATGGGTATTGTGTAAAAATCCTTTCCCATTCTGTAGATAGTCTTTGTATTCTGGTCACTATCTCTTGTGGTGCAGAAGCTTTTTAGTTTAATGTAGTCCCATTTGTTGATCTCTGTTTCCACTTGGTTGGCCATTTGCATGTCATCTTTGAAGATACTTTTATCTTCAATATCGTGGAGGGTTTTGCCGACCTTTTCTTCAATGTACCTTATGGTTTGTGGTCTAATGTTGAGGTCTTTAATCCATTTTGATCTGACTTTTGTGCATGGTGTCAGGTCCCATTCTTTTGCATGTGGTTGTCCAGTTGTGCCAGCACCATTTGTTAAAGAGGCTTTCCTTGCTCCACTTCACATCTCTTGCTTCTTATCAAAGATTAGATGATCATACATTTGAGGTTTTGTGTAGGAATATTCCGCCCTGTTCCATTGGTCTTCGTCTCGGCCTTTGTTCCAGTACCATGCTGTTTTAATTGTTACCGCTTTGTAGTAGAGTTTAAGGTTGGGGAGGGTGATGCCTCCCATCATCTTTTTCCCAAAAATTGTTTTAGCTATCCGTGGGCGTTTGTTGTTCCATATGAATTTCAGGATTGCTTGATCCGTTTCTTTGAAGAATGACATGGGTATCCTTATAGGGATCGCGTTAAATCTGTATAAAGCTTTGGGGAGTATTGCCATTTTGACAATGTTTATTCTCCCTATCCATGAGCAGGGGATATGTTTCCATTTCCTCATGTCCTCTTTTATTTCATGGAGTAGCGTTTTATAGTTTTCTTTGTAGAGGTCCTTTACTTCTTTAGTTAAGCTGATTCCAAGGTATTTGATTTTCTGGGGCACGATTGTGAACCAGATTGCTTTTTCCATGTCCCATTCTCCTGTCTCATTGTTTGCATATAGGAAGGCCATGGATTTTTGGGTATTGATTTTATAGCCTGCGACTTTACTGTACAGGTCAGTTGTTTCTAAGAGTTTCTTACTAGAGCTTTTAGGATTCGCTAGGTATAGTATCATATTATCTGCGAATAGTGAGAGCTTGATTTCTTCCTTTCCGATCTGAATCCCCTTAATATCTTTTTCTTGCCTGATGGCTATTGCTAATACTTCCAGTACTATATTAAAGAGAAGTGGTGAGAGTGGGCATCCTTGTCTTGTCCCCGATCTTAGAGGAAAGGCCCTTAGTTTTTCTCCATTGATGATAATGCTTGCCATAGGTTCGTGGTAAATGGCTTTGACTGTCTTGAGGAAAGTTCCTCCAAAACCCATTTTGGTGAGAGTTTTTATCATGAATGGGTGTTGGATCTTGTCAAATGCTTTCTCTGCATCTGTTGATATGATCATATGGTTTTTATCTTTACTTTTGTTGATATGATGGATTATGTTGATTGATTTCCGAATGTTAAACCATCCTTGCATCCCCGGGATGAATCCCACTTGGTCATGGTGTATGATCTTTTTTTGCTTTTTTTTTTTTGGTCACACCTGGCGATGCACAGGGGTTACTCTTGGCTCATGCACTCAGTAATCACTCCTGGCGGTGCTCAGGGGACCATATGGGATGCTGGGACTCGAACCCGGGTCGACCGCGTGCAAGGCAAATGCCCTACCTGTTGTGCTATCGCTCCAGCCCCGGTGTATGATCTTTTTGATGAATTGTTGGATTCTATTTGCTAGTATTTTGTTGAGGATCTTCGCATCGGTGTTCATCAAGGATATTGGTCTATAGTTTTCTTTGTTCGTGGTGTCTTTGTTTGTTTTTGGTATTAGGGAGATATGTGCCTCGTACAAACTGTTTGGAAGGGTTCCTGTCTTTTCAATTTCCTGGAAAAGCTTAAGGAGAACTGGCAACAAGTCTTCTTTAAATGTTTGGAAGTATTTGCCAGTGAATCCGTCTGGACCTGGGCTTTTGTTTTTGGGGAGACTTTTGATTACAGTTTCGATTTCCTTGATATTTATGGGCCTATTCAGGTATTTCAAGTCTTCTTGATTCAGTCTTGGGAGATTGTAGGAATCAAGGAATTCGTCCATTTCTTTTAGGTTCTCTTGTTTCGTGGCATACAGACTTTCAAAGTAGTCTCTGATGATCTTTTGAATCTCCTTGTTTTCTGTTGTGATGTCCCCCTTTTCACTTCTGATTTGGTTTATTAGGGTTTTCTCTCTTTCTTTGAGAGTCTTGCTAGCGGTTTATCAATCTTATTTATTTTCTCGAAGAACCAGCTCTTTGTTTCATTGATCTTTCAATTGTTTTTCAGGTTTCCATATCATTAATTTCTGCTCTAAGTTTTATTATTTCTTTCCTTCGATCTGGTTTGGGTTCCTTTGGCTGGTCCTCTTCTAAGATCTTGAGCTGCAAAGTCAAGCTATCTATATAGGCCCTTTCTTCTTTTCTGAGGAAAGCTTGCAGAGCTATAAATTTTCCCCTTAGCACAGCTTTAGCTGCATCCCATAGGTTCTGGTAGCTTGTGTCTTCATTCTCTTTTGTTTCGAGGTATCTCTTTATTTCTTCCTTGATTTCCTTCGTGACCCACTCATTGTTCAATAGTGAGTTGTTTAATTTCCAAGTGTTTGATTTGGTTCTCCGCGTCTGTGCGTGATTAACTTCCATCTTCAGTGCATCATGGTCTGAGAAGATAGTTGATACAATTTCTATCTTCCCAATTTTATTAAGGTATAATTTGTGACCCAGAACGTGGTCTATTTTGGAAAATGTTCTATGTGCGCTGGAAAAGAATGTGTATTCTTTCTTTTGGGGGTTTATAGCCCTGTCTATTAGCCCTGTCTCTTCCATTTCTTCCTTCAGAGCCATTGTTTCCTTGCTGAGTGTTGTTCTTGTTGATCTATCCAGAGGTGATAAAGCAGTGTTGAAGTCTCCTACTACTATCGTGGTGTTAGTTATGTCCTCCTTAAATTCTGTTAGGAGTTCTTTTAAGTATTTAGCTGGTCGTTCATTAGGTGTGTATACGTTTAATAGTGTTATTTCTTCCTGTTGTACATATCCCTTGATGAAGAGGAAATGACCTTCGCTGTCGCTGTCCCTTCTAATCTTTTTCAGCCTGAAATCTATGTTGTCGGATACTAGTATGGGCACCCCGCTTTTTTGAGGGAGCTGTTTGCTTGCAGGATTGTTTTCCATCCTTTGATTTTGAGTCTGTGTTTGTTCTGACTATTCAGATGTGTTTCTTGTAGGCAGCAGAAAGTTGGGTTTAGTTTCTGAATCCATTTTGCCACTCTCTGCCTCTTGTTTGGTGCATTTAGACCGTTAACATTAAGAGAAATTATTGTCGTGGGATTTTGTGCCATTTTTCTGTAAGGTTTGTTGTTCTTATAGTTTTTTTTCCTTGTCTTATAGTAGCCCTTTGAGTCCTTCTTTTAAATTTGGTCTTGAGTCTGTGAAGTTCCTGAAATGTTGTTTCTCCATGAAATAGTGTATGGTTCCTTCAAGTTTAATTGAGAATTTAGCCGGGTAAAGTATTCTTGGTGAGGCATTCATTTCATTGGGTTTTTTCACTATATCCCACCATTGTCTTCGGGCTTGGAAAGTTTCTTCTGATAGGTCTGCTGTGAATCTAAGGGGTACTCCTTTGTGTATGATCTCCTTCTTTGATCTTGCTGCTTGCAGTATTGTGTCTCTATCCATAGCATCCATCATTCTGACTATGATATGCCTTGGGGATTTTTTATTTGGGTCCCTTTTAGCTGGCACCCTTCTGACTCCTTGGATCTGGATGTCCATATTTTCTAGCTCTAGGAATTTCTTAGCGATGATGTCTTTAATTGTGTTTTTTTCATTAGGATTGGTTCCCTGTGGTTCTGGTACTCCAATGCTTCTTATGTTGTTTCTCTTGAGGTCATCCCCTAGGACTCTAATTCGCTCTAAAGCCATTTTGAGATCTTTTGCCATTATTTGTTGTTCCCTATATGCTTTCTGCAGCTTGTCTTCAAGATCACTGATTCTTCGGCAGTAGTCATTCTACTGTTTTTTTATTTCTACTGAGTTTTTTATTTCATCTACCGATTCTTTTAATTGTGTCACTTCTGTTTGTAACTTTGAAATTTCTGCTCTCATTTCTTCCTGGATTATCTTGGTGGATCGTTCCAATGCTGCATCGATATCTTCCCTTAACTTTTTGGATGTTAGCTCCATAGTTGCTTTGAGTTCTTCAACCATCTTCACGATTTCCTCTCTGAATTCTTTATCTGAACAACAAATTATGGCAAAAGATCTCAAAATAACAAATGAATATACATCTAAAAATAGATCATAACATACACGCTGTCCTCGGCCCCATGGGACTTGCTGTCAGTGATACCAGGCAATGTGAGCCTGATAGTTTAGTGCTGGTAAGAGATGTGATTCTACTCAGGCTGGTGATACTGGGATCTTCAGTCATTGGAATTTTATTAAAACTCTTGAGGTGAGTCTAAGGTTTGCCAGGGTTAAGAACTTCTTATAGAGGACCTCCAGGCCAGTGCCAAAATATCTGCCTTGCAAGTGTAGGGCTAAGAGTTTGATACCTTTAAAAAAAATAAAAGAAAGAAAAAGGAAAGAGTCTGATCTCTCAAGCACTAACATGGCACTGGCCATTTGCGATCACTGGCACACAGCCATATGTGTACTCTCTGGAGCACCACAGTTAGGTTTGTGAGCACCGAGACCCAGGACCTATGATACCTCCCGCTCCCACTAACATTACAACTGTCATCCTGTTGCTCATCAATTTGTTCGAGCAGGCACCAGTAACGTCTCTCATTGAGACACTTATTGTTACAGTTTTTGGCGTATCCAATACTCACGGGTAGCTTGCCAGGCTCTGCCGCACAGGCTGAAAACTCTCGGTAGCTTGCCGGGCTCTCCGAGGGGGCGGAGGGATCAAACTCGGGTCTGCCGTGTGAAAGGCAAACGCCCAACCCTTGTGCTATCACTCCAGCCCATTACAACTGTAACAACAGAAGATACAACAAAAACCAAAGTACCCGAGGCCCAGAAGAGAGCAAAGGGTCAGAGGCACATGTTTTGCATATGCAGCTCCTGAGTCCAACCCCTGGCACTGCATGACTCTGTGTTTTCCTGGGAAGACCCTGGCGGTGGTCCCTGGCACCACCGAGCCAAAGGGTACTGTATCACCAGGCCAGAGCTCTGCATCTTCCAGCCCAGCTGAGTGTCACTGGCATGAGTCTCATCTCCTCGATGCTCTAGGTTCTCTACCACAAGATACAGTACCCCATGCACCCTTTTTTATTTTGAGGGACTTTAGAGTCATGTAATTTCTTCACACTACTTATTACATATGGACTTTATCTTCTGCTAATCTGTCTGACTTATTTGTTCAGTCTTTGAAGAGCCCAAATGGGATATTTCAATAGACTGAACTGGCATAGGCTTTTGTTTTCCAGAATTCTTGACCATGACCCACAAGGTAGGAAAAATATTTTACAGTATCCCATTATATTAATAATAATATAAATAATAAAAATGCACCAAGAACTTTTTTATTTTAATTTTTATTAAGACACCATGATCTACAAAGTTGCTCATGATAGAGTTGTTTCAGGCATGCAGTGTTTCAATACCCATCCCATCACCAATGTTTCCTTCCTTCCATCAGTGTTCCCAGGTTCTCTCCCAACCTCCAGCCTGCCTCCTTAATAGGCTTTTAACAAATTTATTTTATATTACTTGCTCCAATAAAAATGAATAGCAAATGGAATTATCAGAAAATAATAAAAGTCAATTTGTGATAATTGGTTGCTATATGATTTAACTTAGGTTTAAAAAGAAATTCAAATCATTTATTACAATATAGTAAATTGCCTTTTATTTATATAACTAAGTTTTCAACTATGGTATCAAAAATAATATTGCATTGAATTTTGATTATACTTGAATCCTATTGTAATTATGTATTCTGTGTCATAAATAAAGCTTTTTAAAAAATGTTGTGTAATGTATTTTGGAGTTTCCATGAAATGGGCAGTCTACAAATGTAATTTGTAGTAAGTGTAATGGCAAATAAGAAACTGAATGTAATGAGAATTATGAGACTAATGAGAACTAAGAGAATGTAATGAGAACTGAGACACTGAAACCAACCCACAGGTCAGCCAGAGAAAGGAGGGAGAGTTTTTCTTTTGTGTGACCATAAGCAGCTGTGATAAGGAACCACCAGATGACATGACGGGGAGAGCACGGGAAGCAACACATGAAGGCCACACTAAATGGGCAAGAGATACTGACACAGACTTTGGCGGGGGGTGTCGGGGGAGGACATGAAGTCTGGGAAAGATGTTTTGTTATTTTTCCATCTTATCCTGAGTTGTCTATCACTCTCTGTTCACTTTCAGCTTGTGCCAGCACAATAGTGAGTGAAGAAAACCAAGCAAATTTAAATGGGAAAATATAAACAGGACTATGAGTTTCATCCTAAGAAAGGGAACATTGATTTCATATCAAAATATATAGGGTGCCAGAGCAATAGTACAGCAAGTAGGGCATTTGCCCCGGATGTGACCAACCTAGATTTTATCTCCAGCACCCATGTGGTCCCTCACAAACTACCAGGAGTGATCCCTGAGCAAATAGTCAGGAGTAAGCCCTGAGCATTGCCAGGTAGTGGTCCCAAAGTAAAACAAAGAAAAAAAAAACAAAATATTATAGATACTGCTTAAGTGTCTGCATTAATAAAAGACTGCAATAAAACTCTTAGGAGGTAAGAAAAAAACTCACCAGACATAAAACAATAATAAAAATGAAGCATTAATTCATTATTGAAAATGCACACAAAATCCCTTAGCAAGTTCATAGTAAACGTACCTATCAATCTAGCAGAAAGCAACCATATGCACCATTAGTGTGTTTATACTCAGTGCCACCTTTGAAAACTTTGCCTTGTCCTTTGAAGAAGCTCTTTTAATGCTTCTTGCAAAACTGATTTCAAGGCTATGATTTTCCCCAGCTGTTGCCTGTACATGAATTCTATATAGTTCCTTCAAATCTTAATGATAATCTAGCTCAAGGAAAGGACAGAATGGAGAGGTTACTGAGACCGCTCGAGCAATTTGACAATCAACGGGATTTCGTGATTAGTGATTCGTGAATCTAGCTGAATAGAGCATTCTTAGTGAGGAGTTCATTGAGTTTTTGCACTATATTTCTTCATTCTTTTCTGACTTGTAGACACTCATTTGATAGATCTGTTGTAAATCGTATGGGCTTTCCTTTGTATATAAATTCCTTTTTTATACTTTTATTTCAATATTATGTCTCTATCTTTGGATTTTGTTATTTTGTGTACACTGTTTTGGAGTTTTTCTGGTTGAGTCTATTTTTGCTATGATCCTTCATGCTTCTTGGATATTGGTCCCTGTACTCCTCAACTCTGGAAAATTATCGATGATTTCTTTAGCCATTATTTTTCCTGTTCTTCAGGGACTTTAAAGATTTTTATACTGCTCCTCTTGAACTCATTTCATAGTTCTCTGCTATGCTGTTTATTTCTTTCCAGGCTCTTTTCCATCTTCTGTTGTGTCCTAGCTGTTTCCTCCTCCTCACCTTGGAGCATCTTGATCTTTTCCTCAGCTGTGGTTATTCTGCTGTTCAGAGCTTTTTTAAAAATTTTTTGGTTTTTTGCTTTTTGAGTCATTCCCGGCGGTGCACAGAGGTTACTTCTGGCTCATGCACTCAGGAATTACTCCTGGCTGTGCTCGGATACCATATGGGATGCTGGGAATCGAACCCGGGTCAGCCGCATGCAGGGCAAACGCCCTACCCACTGTGCTATTGTTCGAGCCCCTTTTGATGATTTTTTTATATCACCTACCATGCTCTTCATTACTGTCATTTCTGATTGTGATAGTTTTCTCATATCAATTCGTACTTTCTGGCACTTTTCTGACTACCCGTGTCATCATTAAATCTCATTATGATGTCACTAAAGTCATTGAGGATTTACTGAACTGGTTGGTGGTGTTTGTGCCTTTAGTGATACTGTTTTTGCTCATTAAACTTGGTGGGCTGCTGAGTGTTTTCCTCACTGTTTTCTAATGTTCTTCCTGTGCTGGAGGAGAGTCTTTGTGGTTAGACCCCTGGAAGATGCTGAAGGATGAGGCTGGATGTTGTCTTTTCCTTCTCTGCTGTCTTCATCAAGTGACAGGAAGTTTATCTGTGAGCAGAATGTAGTTTCCTGAGGAGATCTGTCTGAGCTTCAGGAGTGATGGCATGGGCCCATAACTGTAAAAAACTATGCACGCCAATGGGCGTGTGCACTCCAGGGCTCTCCGGGCGGCTCTGTCTCACTGCCCGTGTTCCGTGTTCTGGAACTGCTGTGTATGGGCTGGATCGGTATGGCTGTTGGCCAAGGGCAGGCGAAGGAAGGAAGAAGGCCGAACTGGTTGCTCGATCATTTGTCATTTATTTCATTCTCCTGTCTCTTCCTCCGCTTCTCTCCATTCTCTGAATCCCGCCCCCCCCCTCAACCCACTCTTCCAGCCTAGTTAAATCCCCCCAGCATGAGGGGGTTGGGCTTACACGTAGGTGTGGTCACAATCAGTAGGGGTAAAGTTCTTTCCTTCAGGGAATGCTTCTTCTAGGACAGATTCTCCTTCAGCAGGACCATCCACCCAAGGGTGGAATCCCATGAGTGTGTTTCTCCTCTCCTCGTCCAGCAAACATATAAGCATTCACAATATTAATCATTTTGTATGGACACAATAAGAGATGCATTAAGCTTACAGAATTGCTCTCCTGGGGCCATTTTGATCTCAGACTACAGTGCTCAAGCCAGATTAATCTTTCCTATCCCTAGCAGGGTCCTAGTCTTGTCGTAACTTTTGAATCATGACAGCATTTATCCAAGATAAAGCTCTTAACTTATAGTTAAGAATTAGGCACTTTGGCCAGGCCCATCTCGATGCCAAGGTAGCACATAACTCACCGTTTGCCCTGGGTTCATCCCGTCCCTCGTCGGGACCCTGCTTTTGGGGTGCTAGGAACTGAGGGCAACTGAGGCTTAAGTTGAGAAAGCAGATGCCCGAGAATGAATAATATTCGAAGCCAATTGAATCCCAAGTTACAAAAGGTAATATTGTCTTCTTGTGTCTGTACAAAAAGGACATTGGTTCAAAGTATTCAAAAGATATAAGGAGAGGAGAAAGCAATATTAACTTACAATATAAGTTCAGTGTCCTAGAAAGATCTGACCTTACAAATTAACAGAGTCTGATAAGGGAGAAAAGCTAATTAACTGTTTGGGGAAGAGAGTATAGAGAAGTAGTTACAGATAAACAAAGGAATGGGAGTGCCTCAGGAGCACCTTGGTGGGTGTGACCGGGATAAACCTAAGCTCCTTGTGGCAAGGGGGAAAGGACACAGCAATGTCATCCTACAAATAACTATTATTCAGGTCGGATGTGGAGGCTGCTGGAACCTTGACAGAAGAGGGCCTCTATCTCCAGTTCTGGAATAGACTCAGTGATGTCACGCAGAGACTCCTCACCTGAAATGATGGAGCACAAGCAGAAGTTCAGGATCTGCGGTATGGCCTGGTCCCATGAATCAGAATACTTTTTTTTTCTAAATGCACTGTGCCCTGATATTTTCTATGCCATTATATATATATATTTTTAAATACTGGCTATGGACTCAGATATTAAGATGAAATGTAGAATGCAAGACTATGGGCAAGCACCCATGAGTTTAGATTGCCAGGCAATCCTGCAAAGCCACAACTCACCAGGTGGGGAACTCTGTGATATCTCCTTAGTAATCCTTGTTGTTCCTTCCAACTCAATGGTAACTATTATTCAACTTTTTGAATGTGAATTTATTCTAGACATTTCATATTAATGAAATTATACTTATTTTACTTTGCATATATTCTAGACTCACCCACATTGTATCATAAATTGGAGTTTCCTATTTTGGGTTGTTTTTGTGACACACCCAGCAATGCTCCTAGCTCTGGTCTCAGAAATCACTCCTGGCAGTGCTTGGGGGAATATATGGGGTTCTGGGGCTTAAACTCAGGTTGACGCATGCAAAGCAAGCACCTTATCCACTGTACTATGTCTCTAGTTCTAGAATTTCCTTGTTTTCAAGACTGAATAATATCTCACTGTATATTCAGACCACCTTTTATTTATTCATTCCTGTTAATAAATGGGTTGTTTTCACATTTTGGCTATTGTGAATAATAAATTTCTTTTTTTTTCTTTTGGGTCACACCTGGCGGTGCACAGGGGTTACTTCTGGCTCTGCATTCAGGAATCACTCCTGGCAGTGCTCAGGGGACCACATGGGATGCTGGGAATCGAACCTGGGTCGGCCGCGTGCAAGGCAAACGCCCTACCCACTGTGCTATTGCTCCAGCCCCTGACTAATAAATTTCTATTCCTCCCTCTTCTTTGCTTTTTTGGGGGGAGGGTTGGGTCCCACCTGTGTTTTTCAAAAGTGATGGTAGCACTTGTGATTGTACTTAATGCCAGTAAACCAAATACTTAAAAATAGATGAAAATAACAAAGAATCTCCTAACGAAGCAGCTCACTGCAGAGATGCCTCCAGACTGTAAGCCAGGCCAACTTCACCAGGGTGCCTCAGATGGGAGTATGCGTTGCCCCTTCACCTGTCCCCTAAGAATCCAGGCAGCCACCAACTTCCAGAACCCAACGAGAAGTGCTCGTATGCGAGTTCAATGATGGCAACTCCAGGCCTCAAGGGATAGGGCATGAGACAGTCCTTCTCGTCCCTCTATCCCCATGGGACCCTGGAGGTCATGCCCCAAAACTGCCTCCGTCTGCTACTTAAGCTCCTTAACAGCCATGATCCAGAGACACACAAAAGAATCTCTGAACCGGGTAGCTTGCTGCAAAGATTTCTCCAGATGCTATTTATCTAAAATTTTAGAATTCCAGGAGCGCATGGCCGCACACGCGACATCTTATGCTATTTATAACAATACAAAGAGAGTATAACAGAGATTGTCTGCCATAGAGTCAGGGGAAGGAGTGGGATGCGGGGGACACTAGGAACATTGGTGGTGGGAGATGTGCACTGGTGGAGGGTTGGGTGTTTGATCATTGTATAACTGAAAAAAACATGAAAGCTTTGTAACTATCTCATGGTGATTATATATTTATATGTATATATATGTATGTTGTGATACAAAAACATACAAAGAGAAGAAATTATTTTACATATGATCCTTCAGTGAATAAAATTTTTTCTTTGCAAATAAGCAAATAATACCAACAAAAGTACCTGAACCCTAAAAATATATAGATGAAAGCAGTTTTATGTTATGTCTGTTTTACTACAAACCACATATAAATCCAAAATTCTTAACCATGGACCCTGGATTTTTCCTTTAACTTGTCACTGTCCAATTCATTCTCAGACATTTGCAGTGCTGCTGAAACAAGAACACTAATAAGTTGGTAGGATGTTTACCTTGCGTGTACTATGAAGGTTCAATCCACAGCACCAGGGGTCATCCTGAGTGCAGAGACTATAGTGAGCCATGTGAATAGCACTAAGTGAGCATTTCTATCTACCTGGCACATGGGGATCTGTTCAAATAGCCCCCAGTGAAACCTTATCTCAGTGTAGAGAGTGAAAAAAATTAATTCCTAGCTAGCTTTCAGAGTTACCTAGGGAAATCCCTAAGGAAAAATTAGTAATCCACTTAGATGGATTAGCAAATTAAAACCATTTTAATAGGGAAAGGAAAGAGACAGTTTTCTTAAAGGACACTTCTTTTTAAAAGAATGAGAGGAATAGATGGGAGATATGAAATTTTGGCAATATTTATGGGCGTGGTGTCCCCATTAACTTTCCAAAACCCAGGGAGTAAGTATATAAAAACTTGGATAATGCATCTTTAGACAGAGAAAAAGAGCTTAAAGAAACCTGCCAGTTTTTGCAATTTTCCACATGCCAACAGCTCATTATACCCAAAGAGCATATTTTGGGGTGGCATGTATACTGGACACCTACAGTTCATACTTTATGGTGGCATATTCAGCCCTTCAGAGTGTCTCTTGCCCGCACGCCTGGCTGTCTTCCCTGGGGCCCCTCGGAGGGGATGGGTTCCAGCTTCCCTCCCCACCCCGAGCAGAGGTCCCGATGGCCGAAGACCACCAGAACCTAGCTACAGCCATGCTGAAGGCCCCTCTCCACACGTTCGGACAGGCCTCATGCATGAAGGTACCGGCAGAGGAACCCAGGGGTGTGTAATCCCCTCAACAGCCAACATCCAAAGACTTAAAAGCAAGCTCTCAGAAGCGTGCGGCTGCTTTGCCGCCACGTGATATCTTATAACCTACTTCTCCCTCCGGGAGAAACTAGCAAGCTACTGAGAGTTTCCTGCCCACATGGGACAGTTTCACAAGCTTCCCATGGTATATTCATATGCTAAAGCCAGTAACAAGCTGGATCTCATTTCCCTGACCCTGAAAGAGCCTCCAATGTGGCATCCTTGGGAAGGCTGAATAGAGAGAGGATTCTAAAATCTCAGGGATAGGACAAATGGAGAGGTTACTGAGCCCCCTCGAGAAATCAATGGGATTTTGTGATTCAGCCCTTAGAATGTCAAGTTCAAAAGAAAACTAAAAGAAGGTAAAGTCCATGACACAGAGACTATTTCCAGCTCTGAGCAAACCTGGCCATAAATGGTCAGTAAATACTACTTAAATGTACATTGACCTAGCCTGTTCACACATACTGGGATAATTAGAACTTAAATTTCAAAAGAAAAAAGAACTCCAAAAATAAAGAAGAAACCCTCCAGATTTGAATTCTGCGGTGCAGGCACTTAGTAGGCTGCACCAAAGCGCAAAGGAGGAGGGAGGCCCTGTAGGGATGAGCGCCAGCTCCAGGGCGGAGGGGCTGGCAGGCATGGGCCAGCTCTTAGGCGGAGAGGCCGGAGGGCACAAGCTGACTCCGGGGCTGAGGGGCTGGCGGGCATGGGCCGGCTGGTGCCTAGAGTGGAGGGCCTGGTGGGCATAGACCTGCCTGGTGCCCAGGGTGGAGGAGCTGGTGGGCACGGGGCAGCTGGTGCCCAGGGTGGAGGGGCCGGTGGGCACGGGCCGGCTCCAGGGCAGAGGAGCAGGTGGGGACGGGCCGGCCGGTGCCCAGGGCGGGAGGGGCGGTGAGCACGGGCCAGCCTGGTGCCCAGAATGTAGGGGCTGGCCGGCACGGGCCAGCTGTTGCCAGGATGGAGGGACTGGTGGTCACGGGCCAGGCTGGTGCCCAGAGTGGAGGGGCTGGGCGGGCACAGGCCAGCTGGTGCCAAGGCGGAGGGGCTGGTGGGCACAGCGTGGCCGCTACCCTGGCCGTGCAGTCGGCATGAGGCGGCCAGCGCAGCAGCGCGTTCTCAAGTCTCAGCTCCAACCGAGGAACGGCTGCGTAAGGCCGAGAACCGGAATGAGCGCTCTGGCCCGCATCTCGGTGGTAGGAGACCCGGAAGCGACGCCGAGGGGCGGGGCCGGAAGGGCGGGGCCGGAAGGGGGCGTGTCGGGCCTGCACTGGCATGGCGGCGGCCGCCGGCGTCGGGGAGGCAGAGCAGGGTCAGCCTGCGCCTCCGCCGCCGCAGCCGCAGCCGCCGGACATGGCCGAGGTCGGAGGCGCGATGGCGGCCCCCGTGGACGACGGGTTTCTGGACCTGGACTCTCCCACCTACGTCCTGTACAGGTAACGCCCACGGCGGGCCCGGCTCCCCCGTCCGCCCCTCCGGCCGTCGGTGGTCACTCGGCCCGGCCCCTGCTGCCCGGCCGGCTGTCGGTGGCCACTGTGCCTGGTCTGTGCTGCCCCGCCAGCCGTCTGTGGTCACTCGGCCCCGGCCCGCTGCCGCCCCGCCGACCGTCGGTGGTCACTCGGCCTGGGCAGCGGGCATTCGGTGCGGGTTGGCCGTGGTGCCTGGGCACTGGTGCGTTGCCGCGGGAGGCGGTGGGGGGCGCAGGGGGCCGGGGACGGCGCTTTGGTGACTCGGGGTGGCGCGCGGTCGTCCCAGCACCCCGCTGGGACGGGGAGCGGCAGGGTGCAGTGGGCCAAGCCCCGCCTGCAGGGTTGGACGGTTTGGGTTCTTAGTCTGTCCTGTGTTCCTATCCTGCCGTCGCACCTACACTAGATGGGTGATGTGTCATAGGCGGTGAGTACACTGTAACTTTTTCGCCTCTTGTCCCCAGTTTTGGTCAGCATTGTCCTCTCCCTACCAAATGTTTGCTTCCTGGCACTAATGCCGTTTCCCTAGCCCATTTGAACCTGCAGAAGATTGAGAAGTCTGTCTGGTTTTATTTGGCTCTTGTTTTTCCCAATTCTTTAGATTGTATGATTTTATGAATAAAGGAAAAGTTACTCCAGATTTTGTTAATGGAATTAGTTTTACTGACTTACATTGGTTCTGGTGGTGCTTTATTCCTAGACATCTCCGAATTACTAATCTGTTCTTCACTTGAGTGTCTGAGTCTCCTCTTTCTCGGCCCCTCTCCCGAGCTCTAGATACCACTCCTCAGATGCTTCTGTAGTTCTTCTGTAGGAAACACCGTTTCAGGGTTGTCTGGATGCCCTGTCAGAAGCAGATCAATAGAGAGAACTAAGATGTGAGTGAACAGAACATTATAGTACAAGTGTGCTCTAAATGAATTGGGTCACACTGGCAGATTGCATCAAAATGTCTTTTTGACACCCGTAGTCACTGTAATGTTATTTGAATATTGATGATGTCAAGTACTACTGATTGAGTGCTTACTCTTTTTTATTTATTTTTATTTTTTAAATTCTTTTGAAAGTTTTATTAAGACACCATGATTTTTAAAATTATTCATAGGTGAGTTTTAGGCAAACAAATCCCAACATCACTTTAAAATGAGAAGTTGTACTTTCATGTATTTTTAAATTTTATTTATTTATTCATTTATTTTATTAGAGAATCACTGTGATGTACAGTTACAAACTTAGGAACTTTTGTGTTTGCATTTCACTCATACAGTGATCGTTTACCCATCCCTCCACCAGTGCCCATTTACCCCCACCCCATCCCCCACCACCCCACCCTGCCTCTGTGGCAGGGCATTCCCTTTTGTTCTCTCTCCTTTTGGGTGTTGTAGTTTGCAATAGAGGTATTGAGTGGCCTTCATGTTCGGTCTATAGTCTACTTTTATTTCGCATTTTCCAACCTGAATGGGTCCTCCCAACATCCTCTACTTGGTGTTCCCTTCTCTATCTCAGTTGCCTTTTCCCCCAGCATGTAAGGCCAGTTTCTAAGCTGTGGGACAGGCTTCCTGGTCCTTATCTCTACTACTCTTGGGTGTTAGTCTCTCTTAGTGCTTACTCTTAAATTTATTATGTACTCTGTGTGTGTGTGTGTGTGTGTGTGTGTGCGCGCGCGCGCGCGCGCGTGCGTGTGCGCGTATGGACATACACACATATTTGAACATAAGGTTGGAGAAATGGTACATCAGCTAGGGCACTTGCATGGCCATCCTTGGTTTGTCCCTGGCACTGCAGATCTAAGCAACACCAGGAATGACCTCTGAGCACAGAGCTGGGAGTAAGAGCTGAGCACCACCAGATGTGACCCCCAGCAGAACAGAAATATCAAAATGGGGTATTAGTATCACATATGCTAATGTATATGCAGTATATATGTATGTTTGTGTGCATTTTAAGTGCTTAACATGTTATCTTAATAACCCAAACAGGCTTCTGAGACTGGTTTGGTTTTATTATCATTTTCCTTTTACAAATGATAAAACAGATTTAGAGAAGAAAAGTAGCTTTGTCAAGGCCTCCCATCTAGTTAGAGATAAATCAAGTATTCTAACTCAAAGAACTAAGATTCCATAGCCTGTTCATTGATGATCACCTTAGTAACTTCTTAATGTGTTTACTTTGATTTTAAAATGCCAGTTTACTGTTTATTCAAATGTTTAAATGTTGATTAACTTAAGTTAGTTAATAATGACTTTACTATTAATTTTCTTAATAAACCAATGGATTCCATTTATTTCTAATGTAAAATTATTCATCTACTATAAAAAATATTTTCACTTATATAAACACTTGAGAAAGCTGCTGATCTATTAACTTATTTTAATCTGATAAAAATATTTTTATTTTACTATGAAAGTTTAATATGTAAAATGGTGATAATACTACATGGTTTTGGAATCCAGCTTTGATTACTTGAAGATAAATGCAAATTGCTAGTACTAATGTAAATGTAATTGTTGCAGTCTTTACAAGTAACATCTTTTTTTTAAGTATTTGAACATAATCATTAAAAAATACATGTATTTCAGAGACAGAGCAGAATGGGCTGACATAGATCCTGTGCCGCAGAATGATGGCCCAAATCCAGTGGTCCAGATCATTTATAGTGAAAAATGTAAGTTATTTATTTATTTATTTATTTATTTATTTATTTTGCCTTTTGGGTCACACCCAGTGATGCACAGGGGTTATTCCTGGCTCATGCACTCAGGAATTACTCCTGGCGATGCTCAGGGGACCATATGGGATGCTGGGAATCGAACCCGCGTTGGCCGGATGCAAGGCAAATGCCCTACCTGCTGTGTTATCTCTCCAGCCCCCTAAGTTACTTTTTTAGAGGTAAAGTTCTAAGTTCAATTTAGTAGCAAAGTTAAAATTCACAACTATGTGTCAAGGTTGGTGATATACTTTGGAATAATAAATGTCTAAATAACTCAGGAAAAGCTACTATTGGGACCAGAGATGTCACTCAGTGGGATGTACATGCTTCAGGTGTTTATACATGGCCTTAGGTTCGATTCCTAACATTTGTTCCCATCTTCTAAAAAGGATAAACTATCATTTGTGGAGGTTGATTTTTTTTGTGTGGGGGAGGGGGGAGCGGTGAGGGAGGTGGGAGTCCCTTCAGGTGGTGGCAGGGGACTGTATGGTGTCAGGGATTAAACTCAAGACTCCTGCACGCAAAGTATGCACTCTAGCCCGTTGTGCTGTTTCTCTTGCCCCCATAGCTTAGTTTTGATTGTTTTATATTATCCAAAGAATGAACATTTTCTAAGTATGCATAGGGAATATTTCATTATACTGTCTGCTACCCTGTGGTTATGTTTTTTATATTTAATTTGCATGTAAGATGCAACAAAAATGAGTTACTGTCTTATTTAGAGTAAACTAGTTGCTGAAGCATGGACATTTGAAATGTAGAGTTAGGCTCAGTCAGAATACATTTACTGTTAGTAAAATGAGTGGATTCTTTTCTTTGACAAAGTATTCTTTCATAGTGAATGTGAAAATGCCTTGTAAATTGAAGGTCATGCAAATGTTAACTGTTGTAGGAAAGGGTAAATAAGTAAAAGGGAATACTATCTTTTGTAGGGATATTTTTGGGTTTTGTATTTAAATGTACACATTTATATATATGTATATTTTTTCAGTTAAAACTGTTACCCAAGATCGGACCTCTTTGATAATCCTTTTTAGGGTCTCCAGGATAACTCAGTGGTAGAGTGTCTGCCTTCAGACATGCAGCCACATTTCTGTCCCAGCACCGTCCCACATGCAAGTGACCCTGGTAGCACTGTTTGCTACTAGGATTCCTGGTCCCGAGCAACTGGGTGGTCTTAGATCCACTGCAGCCAAGTGTGTGTGATTCCTATGCAACAGAAAAAGGAGGAAAGGAAGAGAGGTAGGGGAAGGCATTCTTTTTCTCTTTCTCCTTCCAGATTTTGAAATAATACTAAGAAATGTTTGGAGAGGGCCCAGTAAGTAGGGCATTTGTCCTGCACACAGCCTGCTCGGGGGTCTGTCCTGGCACCCCATATGGTCCCCACACCCTGCCAGTAATGATCCCTGAGTGCAGAGCCAGGAGTAAGCCCTGAGCACTGCCAGTGTGGCTTAAAAACAAAATAAGTATTTGGAAAGGAAGTAGAATGGAATAGATGTACCTTGTCAAATATGAAAATGGCAGGAGCAATAGCACAGTGGGTAGGGCGTTTGCCTTGCATGTGGCAGACCCGGGTTCAATTATTCCATCCCTCTCGGAGAGCCCAGCAAGCTACCGAGAGTATCTTGCCCGCACGGCAGAGCCTGGCAAGCTACCCGTGGCATATTCAATACACCAAAAATAGTAACAAGTCTCACAATGGAGACGTTACTGGTGCCCGCTTGAGTAAATCGATGAGCAATGGGATGACAGTGACAGTGACTGATAAAATTATGTAGAGCTGATATAAAAATAAATTAGTGAATACGGGCCCGGAGCAATAGTATAGCGGGAAGGACATTTGCCTTGCAAGCAGCCGACCTGGGTTCAATCCCTGGCATCCCATATGGTCCCCTGAGCACCACCAGGAGTAACTCCTGAGTGTAGAGCCAGGAGTAACCCCTGAGCGTCACTGGGCGTGACCCAAAAAAAAAGCAAAAAAAAAAATTTTTTTTTTTAATTTAGTGAATAGCTAAATATTGGTCATGAAATATGTGATAAGAGACATTTGATATTTATGTGAAAAAAAGATATATTAATCAAGTGGTTTTTTAATAAGTTGGCTATGTGTTTGGATATAAGAAAATATATATCTTTTTCACATATTACATGGAAAGAAATTACAGTTAAAGTTCTGAGAGGTGGTTTTAAGACACTTTTAAAGACACAGAATTGAGACACTTTCGCATCCAGCTGCAACAATGGTTTAAATGCATATGGTCCCCTGAGCAATGGGTCAGTTGATTAAGGAAAAAATAAAAAGATAAGAATCATAACTGCATAAAGGGGCTGGAGCCATAGTATAGCAGTTAGGGCATTTGCCTTACGTGCAGCCAACCCCGGTTGGATCCCTGGCATCCTATACCTATGTTCCCTCAACCATCACCAGGAATAATTCCTGAGTGCAAAGCCAGGAGCAACCCCTGAGCATCTCTGGATATAACCCAAAAAGCCAAAGAGATTTAAAAAAAAAAAAAACTGCATAAAATGTAAAACTTCCACATTGAAAGATAGTATGTGTGAAGATACTATATGAGAATTCACTCAAAGAAATATCTGTAAAGACATGGTTACTTCATGAGTTAGTGAAAAACATCTTCACACCCATCAAGTATCTAAAATAAGATGTTAGAGAAGCATACAATCTGCTTTTCTCTTCATGTTAAAGATAATTTATTATATTATTTTTTTCTGGGTTAAAAAGAGAAAAAGGCAGGGGGGCGGAGAGGTGGTAATCTGGGTAAGGAGCTTGCCTTGCGCGTTCCTGGCATAGGTTTGTTCCCTACCATGGCATATGGTCCGCTGATCCCCAACAGAAGTTAACCTAGAGCACAGCCAGGTATAGCCCCAAAACCAAAAAAAAAAAGACCCAGGAAGGGAAATAAAAGAAACATTTTAGCCTGCTCAGCAGTAGAGCGCTTGCTCTGGGTAGGCGTGTTCAGGAAGTCATACGGGGCACGAGGAACTGAATCTGCGATCAGCCTGATACATGATAGTTGCTCTAACCACTGCACTCTCTCTCCCTGGCCCCAGCATTGCAAATTCTTACATCCATCATGATTAGAATCTACAACAGCAAGAATAGAGAAGTATGACCTATTAATGAAAGGTTGATAGATAATTCAGAAATTAAAATTTGTACTATAGACGATGGAATAGGGAAATAGTGATATGGGAAAAAATGCACACTATTAAAATGGGATTGTTATTCAGAACTTTATAATGAAGGCCCAGAGTGAGTAGTAAGAGGTTAGGGCACATGTCTAGTTTCTGGTTTGGTTCCCCTGTTCCCCTGAGAGTGCCATGAGTGCTCTCGGCAAACTCTTGACATTGCAGGGACTTGGGGCCTCACTAGTGTAGGTGGCCACGGGTATCTCAGAGGGGCCCGGTGCCTCCCAAGCTCTGCTTTGGAGACCCACTGCCCAGCACCTTCATAAGGAATTCCTGGGAAAAGCTAAGGGAACAAGAATGGATAGTTCAAGGAAGAGAAAATTCCATTGACTGTTCAGTTACTAAATAAGATCCATTATTCTGAATGAAAAATTGATTTAAATGTACAGACTGTTTCATGGCCATGAATCAGGACATAAAGTCCTTTTTTTTCTAATTTAATAATTTAATTTTTATAAAATAGTGCACAATATTTGATTACATTTAATATGCAAACACCAATCCCATCACCCTTACACTTTACACCTCCCACCAGCATAATTTGGATGTTTCCATCCCAAACCCCAGCCCTTGCCCCAAGCAGAACCGAAATCATCTATTATCTATTGTTATGAATAAACTGCTGAAAATGCTCCAAAAAACTTTTCTTAGAGGAAAGTGTGAAGATTGTTGTATTTCACTCAGGGGCCATTAAACCCTTCTATATGAGATTACTAATACGTTAAGGATTGAGCCTTGTGTGCTTATATATATTATATATTTTTTACAGATATATATCTATATATAAGCCTGGCAAGCTCCCCAGCGTGTATTTGATATGCTAAAAACAGTAACAACAATTCTCACGTGGAGATGTTACTGTGCCTGCTTGAGCAAATCAATGAATAATGGGATGACACTGACAGTGACAGTATAATCTCTATTATATGTATTATATATCTTTAAAAATACATAATATATAAGCACACAATGCTCTCTAAGCTTGGTTGCATTCTACTTTAAACCCCATCAAATGTGGTGCACTTCTCTTGGAGTATGAGTGGCGTGAGGTATGGGATAGGTTTACTCGTGAGTGAGGGCTCGGCCCAAGCATGTGTAGAGCAGCCGTGAATATGGCTGTGGTTGAGTTCTGGAGGGTTTTGGATGCCAGGGCTGAGTCCTTTGTTGCTGGGAGGGGTCTCACCCGCCCCTCTCCAGGACACCCTGAATGAAACAGCCTGGCATGGCATCTGGCAGCATGGCTATGGCATGTGTCATTTTATGCTTTCTTTCAAGAGAGGACAAAGAGTCTAGAACATAAAGTCCTTATGTTTGTGGAACATATAGCCACATGTATTGCAGAAGGTAGGTTTTGTATTTGCCCAGTTACATTTTTGTGAGGGAAATGAGTATAGCTTTGGTATCCACCCAGGAATGTCAGATGGAAAGATAAAGGGGGTGGGGGTCTTGCTATAACATATTTGTTGGCTGAGAGCTGCCTCCCAAGCAGAGGAACAAAGAGAGGGAACCCACGGATTGACGGCCAAAATGACCCGTTTATTTCAGAGCTGAATAGCATACTCACAGAGGGGGTCCAAGATATAGAACTGCACGTAGGTATGATTGATTATTTACAGAGGTAAAGATTTCAGAGGCAGTTCTCGTGGGATTAATTTAAGGAGACACTGTCTGAGACTATTCTGAGAAATTGGCTCAGGGCAACGAGCATTTATATTGCCTTTCTGTTTCCCTTGCTGCTAGTACATATTAAACAGCTTACTTCTTACTAATATTTGCCAGTATTTGGATAAACACAGTGAGAAATAGATTCTTTTTTTTTTTTTTTTTTTTTTTTTTTTTTTTTTTGCTTTTTGGGTCATACCTGGCTGGCTCTGCACAGGGGTTACTCCTGGCTCTGCACTCAGGAATTATCCCTGGCGGTGCTCAGGGGACCATATGGGATGCTGGGAATTGAACCTGAGTCGGTCGCGTGCAAGGCAAATGCCCTACCCGCTGTGCTATCGCTCCAGCCCCAAGAGAAATAGATTCTTAAACAGCTCTCTGGGCTCCAGGGGCTAAGATTAAAAACCAGACTAAGTAAATCCCAGACTAAGTCCTAAAACCAGTTTAGCTTTTCCTACCCCATGGAGTTCTGTCTTTTCAATCATTATGGCTTGTATCAGGACTGTGCTTTATGATTTCCAGGCTGTCGCATTCCAAAGTCAGCTTTACTGGTTGCCCTGGGCCCATCCAGAAACCCCTCGGGGGGACACAGCTTTGTGGGGTGTTTGGAACCGAGTGTTCAGACCCAGACTGAAGCCTGAGTCAACTAATTATGAAGGAAGCCAGGAGTAGATCTATTTCAGACTCAGTCAATTCCCAGATATTAGGGGCATAGAATTAATGGCCTTTCTGTGTTTAAGCAAAGAACATTGCTCTGTAGTAAACAATGAAAAGGTTATAGAGGAAATAGAAAATCCAGAGTCACCAGAAGGTTTTACTCTATAGGTAACGAAGCCTGATAGGGAATTTAGTAGCTACAGAAGGAAAGGTAGAGCACAGAGGAAAGGTTAAAGAAAACTCGGATTGGGGTGCTTGTAAGAGGACTGTTAAGTTTCTAAGGGAGGAGAAAAAGGGTCAGTTCGCTGATGAAGCCTAGAACAGGGTTAATATCCAACACATTTTTCTTCCTTTCGTTCGTTCATGTCTAGAGCTGCATGTCCCTTGGCACTGCATGCCACACTGGTAGTACTGCGCTACACTTATGGTACTGCGCTAGGTGCCATACAGATTGGTTGTAGTGCTCCTCAGTGCTCATCCCTGGGAGGCGCAAACTTGGTCATGCTTGCACACATTGGGTTGCAGTGTGTCAGAAAGATGGCACAAAGGATCCGAGATGTCAGTGACCTTGGGTCACACTTGGCTCCTCCACTGGTCCAGGAATTGCTCTTGCTTCCTCCTGCTTTAGAGATTGGCACCTATCAACTGAGCCTCCCCTGGGGCCCTGCTGGGCCATCTTGGGAAGAGACACTTACCTGGTAACACTGGAAAGTGCACTTGCTCGCTCTCTCCCTCCCTCTCCCACTCTCTCTCCCTCTCTCTCTCCCTCTCTCCCACTCTCCCTCCCTCTCCCACTCTCTCTCCCTTTCTCCCACTCTCCCTTTCTCCCCTCTCTCTTCTCCCCTTTCCCTTTCTCCCTCCCTCCCTCCCTTTCTCTCTCCCTCCCTTTCTCTCTCACCCTCCTTCTCTCAATAGCTCCTTCTCTCCCTTCCTCCTATCCCTCTCTCTCTCCCTCCCTCTCCCCCTCCTTCTCACCCTCTTCTCTCCCTCCCACTCTCCCTTTCTCTCTCCCCCTCTCTCTTTCTCCTTTTCTCCCTCTCCCTCTCTCCCTCCCTCTCCCTCCTTTTCTCCCTCTCCCTCTCTCCCTCTCTCTCCCTCCCTCCTCTCCCTTTCACGCTCTCTCTCTCTCTCTCTCTCTCACACACACACACACACACACACATATAAAGACACACAACTTTGAAGGGCTGCTTCTGTGCTCAAGTATAGATTCTGTCTGATACACAGCATTAGAAGACATGTATGACGAGATGAAGAGCACAGACTGCAAGTCAGAATCTAAGCACCACTTTCCTCTCTCTAGAACCTGGGGTAAGGGGCTGGAGCGATAGCACAGTGAGTAGGGAGTTTGCCTTGTACCTGGCCTACCCGGGTTCAATTCCCAGAATCCCATATGGTCCCCCGAGCACTGCCAGAAGTAATTCCTGAGTACAAAACCAGGAGTAACCCCTGTTCATTGCTGGGTTTGACCCAAAAAACAAAACAACAACAACAAAAAAAGTAGAACCTGGGATAAGCTGTTAATTGGTTTTTCTCTTTCCTCCCATGTTTAATAGTAATAACTACTGTACTGAGTGAATTTTATGCAAATAAAATTGTAGAACAGTATTTGATCATGCCAGCCAGCACTGTACATACTACTCACAACATTTTTTGGACGCAGTGTTGGAAATCACCTAAATATCTACTTATGTTTTGGAATTGGTGTAATATGTCATTGAATTCAGTGATATATTCATGAGATTCTAGATCTGTTATAGTGTTGGCATATCTGAGAAATGTTAAGTAAAAAGCATATAATCACACGAAATCCCGTTAATCACCGATTTCTCAGGTGGGCTCAGTAACATCTCATTTCCTCCTTTCCCTGAGATCTTAGAAGTCCATCTCGACTCAGACTCAGCCCTCCTAACGATGTTGCACTGGGGGCTCTTCAGGGTCAGGGGAATGAGACCCAGCTTGTTACTGGATTTAGCATATGAATACACCATGGGGAGCTTGCAAGGCTGTCCCATGGGGGCAGGAAACTCAGAAGATTGCCAGTTTCTCCCAGAGGGAGAAATAGGCTAAAGATATGGCTTCTGAGAGCTTGCTTTTAAGTTTCTCTCTGGATATTGGCCACTGATGGGATTACACACCCCTGGGTTCCTCTGCCGGTACCTTCATGCATGAGGCCTGTCCGAACGTGTGGAGAGGGGCCTCCAGCATGGCTGTAGCTAGGTTCCCGTGGTCTTCAGCCGCCGGGAGCTCTGCTCAGGGTGGGGAGGGAAGCTGGAGCCCATCCCCTCCAAGGGGCCCCGGGGAAGACAGCCAGGCGTGCGGGCAAGAGACTCTCTGAAAAAAAAAAAGCATATAATACAGTTTAGAATTTTGACTATCATAGTGTACTAAGTTTGTAATTATATTTTCTCTCCACAGTGTTCAGAAGTTATAATTTGGGGGGAGATGTAGTTTTGGGGAACCTGCCTGACCATCCAACGGGAGTAATGGTCAAGGTACAGTCAAGGGGCAGTATGCAGTGCCAGGACTTGAACTGGGTCAGCAGCGTCTGATGCTAGTGTCCTAACCCCTGTATCTGAATTGTCATTTTTTGGTTTCAGTAGGGGCCACACCTGACACTACTCAGGGGCTATTCCTGGATTTGTTCTCAGGACAGTCTCCAAATGGTGCCAGGGATTCTGACCAGGCACACAGGCTGCAAGGCATGCTCCATAATCCCAGAATCTTTAACCCCTGAATTTATCATTTTTAATGAAAAGACAATACATAAAACTGTAGAAAAACTCATGAATATCAAATTTTATTTATAATTCCAATTTCATTTAGTATTTTATCTTTTTGGTATTTTTCTGCTGGTAGAACATGATTGGGGGAGAGGGATTGAGCCATATCTGCAGTATGTGCTATTGAAAGAAATTCATCTATGTATCTGTAGACTGGCACAAAAGTGGCACAATGCCATTGAGTGGATAACATACCAATTTCATTTAAAATAGTGACAAAACTGTATTTATATGCTTAGAGAAATATAGGGAAAGACATCAAAATGGCTAACGACCCTTGAGGTAGATGCAGTGTGTCAGGCAGTAGCACTGGAGTAAGGGCAGCTTCGTGGGCTCTCACGGTATTCATTACGGTGGTCTTCAACCACTGACACCCTGGCTGTTGCTAGATCACAGGTGTGGAAAGGTTGAAAATCAGGGCCAGAGTGACAGTACAGCAGGAGGATGCTTGCCTTACACGCAGCCAGCCCAGATTCTGTCCCAGCCACAGATGGTCCCCCAAGTCCTCCACTCATGAGTAATCGCTGGGTGCCACCAGGTGTGGGCCCCGACAGTTGAGTGAAAGCTGGCTCAGAGGGCTGTGGGATATACTTCGTTGTTGCTGGCGCCAGTTCTGCTAAGTCCCTGGAGTGACATGCCTAAGCAGTAAGCTGGGTGCCCTGGGTGTTAATTGGGAGACCCTTTCCAAAGCGGAGGTCACAGTTTTTGAGAGGAGAGGCTTCTTTTCATTTGTATTTTTTGTTTTGTTGTGTTTTGTTTTGGGTCCACATCCAGCAATGCTCAGGGCTTACTCTTGGCTCTGGCCGTGCTCCGGAGACCTGTGGGATGCCAGGGATCCAGCATGGGTCAGCCGTGGGCAAGGCTAGCAGCTTACCCTCTGCTCAACGAGTCCCTTCTGGTAGTGATTGGGGACCTTATGGTACTTTGAATTGAACCTTTAACCCCTATGTTTCGAGCCCTCACATGTTTAAGTGATAATGTCCTTATTATAGAAAACATTATGCAAATGTTCAAAGACTTGAGAGAGCCACTATGAGCACTGTTACATTATTTTTTGTTATACTAGAACAACTGTTCTATTTTGTTCGCATAAATTCACTCAGTACATTAGTTATTACTGTTATACATGGGAGGAAAGAGAAAAACCAATTAACAGCTTATCCCAGGTTCTAGAGAGAGTAAAATGGTGCTTAGACACTGACTTGGGCTAGAGCCTTGCACCCTTTGCCAGTGTGTCTTGACATGAGTTGGTGTTATGCTGTGTGTGTGCGTGCGCGCACATTTCGAGACTTGTGGAGCCACACCCAGCGAGCAAGGCTGGACCAGGCCACTCCCTGATATGCTTGGGCTGGATTGAAGTCTCCCTGGATTTCATATAGGTAGATACGTGTAAGTAACATAATGAGTCCTTGGGTCAATGAAGGTTCAGGTCTTCATTTTCTCACTCAGAAGCAGTGTGATTCTTTAATTCATCTTGGTTTGGAATTTATAGTGATCCTAAAATTGATTTTTCCTAGGCCTTTATACATATTTTATATAACTTTCTGTATGCAGACCATTGTTTATAGAAGTTTGTAAATAATGTGATGAATCACGTTACTGAGTATGAGTGAGCATTTGTGTGCAATGTGTTTGTGCAAGTGCATGTGCTTAGCCTGTCCATCTCACTTTTAATAAATGTTCCCAGTGATTTTTCTATGAGGCTTCTGCTAATGGATACTACCTCTAATAAAGCATGAATAGAAAGTGTAGGATGCCTGGAACATGGCATATATTGTGCTCACATCTGTCTAGACTTAGGAGGATAGGGCCTGGAGAGATACTGTAGTGGTAGGATATGTTACCTGGCCTCCACATAGTCTCTCAAGGACTGCCAGGAGTGTTTCCTGAGTGCAGAGACAGGAGTACCCCTGAATATCCTCCTGTATGACCCAAAGACAAATGAAAGGATTGATAGAATTAGAACAGACTTGCATATACATAGAATTTCAATGACATGGTTTTTAGTTTGTTTGTTTGTTTGTTTCCTTTCTGGCTTTTTGGGTCACCTGGTGATGCTCAGGGGTGACTCCTGGCTCTGCACTCAGGAATTACTCCTAGCATTGCTCAGGGGACCATATGGGAAGCTAGGGATTGAACCCGGGTCAGCCGCATGCAAGGCAAGTGCCCTACCTGCTGTACTATCACTCTGGCCCCACCCGTATTTTCTTACACATGTATATGTTTTAATGGGTGCTTTTGGAGGTGAAGGAGTGGAAGTTTAGTTTAATGGAACAGAAATTGAGCGTGGAACTTTTTTTGTTGTTGGGGATCACTCTTGGCTCAGTGCCCTGAGGTGCTAGGGTCTCCCCCAGAGCTCCTGCATGCAGAGTGGACTCTGGCCCTTGTGTCACCCCACCCCAGTGAGCCTTTTCAGAGTGGAGATTTTCTACATTTGTGTAGATTATTCTTTGTTTGAAATCTGACCAGGGGATGGAGAGAGTTCAGTGGGCTGGAGCATGTACTTTACAACCCAGTGGTCCAGGTTCAGTCCCCAGCACTGCATGGTTTCCCCACACCACTCGGAGTGGCCTCGAGCACTGATCTGCGAGTAATCCTTGAATACTACCAGCCGTGGCCCAAAAACTGGTGCAAAACATTTATGATAGAAATAAAATTTGAGAAAAAGAACTGAGAAAATAAGTTTGAATGTGTATGCTTAATTTTGCTATATAATGTAGCATATATGAAAGAGTCACTGGACAAGTAAGCTCTTTCGTATATGACAGGCCCTATGGTGACTGTCCAGATGGTTCACTTGGTGATTTGACTTTCTTTGAGCTTCTACTCCTGGTGAAGCTCGGCCTGCTAGTTTTCAGGTGCCCATGCCCCATGGTCCTGGGGCCCACTCGGACTATACCCGCAGTGCTGGGCATTGAACCCTGAGCCGGGTATGTGCCAGAGAAGCATTCCAGCCATTTGAGCCGTGCACTCAGGAATCACTCCTGACGGTGCTTGGGGGCCCACATGGGATGCTGGAAATCGAACCCAGGTCAGCTGTGTGCAAGGCAAATGTCCTACCCACTGTGCTCTCGCTCCAGTCCCTATAGTTCTTATTTTAAACAAAACTAGTTCTAATGCAGTTGTGTGCTCTCTTCCAGTTAGAGATGTTTATGATTATTTCCGGGCTGTTCTGCAGCGTGATGAAAGAAGTGAACGTGCTTTTAAACTAACCAGAGATGCTATTGAATTGAACGCAGCCAATTACACGGTGTGGTAAGTAATATAAATCATTAATATTCCCTGTTGAAGCTTGCTGCTGGTTTATTTCTTCGATGATAAATAAAATCACTGTGCTGGAGTGATAGCACAGTGGGTAGGGCGTTTACCTTGCACACGGTCGACTCGGGTTCGATTCCCAGCATCCCATATGGTCCCCTGAGTATCACCAGGGGTAATTCCTGAGTGCAGAGCCAGGAGTAACCCCATGCATCACTGGGTGTGACCAAAAAAAGCATAAATAAATAAATAGATAAATAAATAAATAAATAAATAAATGAAATCACTGTATCTGATAAATAAAATACAGGGGGGAAAGTTATTCCCTCTGTTGAAATGTTGTATTTTAGTTTGTATCTCTCATTTTCCTTACTGAGTAACCTTGTTATCAGAATTATTATTTACTTACAGACTTTAAAGTGAAAAATAGTAATCTTTGCCAGGTGTTCTCTAGCAGAGCCCCCTTCTCCAAACGCAGTAGCTCTAGTTGCTTTCGTTGAGTTAACCTCAATATTCTAAATAATAGGCTTAATTTTTATAGTTTATCTCTCATCTTGGACTGGAGCGATAGCACAGTGGTAAGGCATTCGCCTGTCACGCGGCCGACCTGTGTTGATTCCTCCGCCCCTCTCGGAGAGCCCAGCAACCTACCGAGAGTATCGCACCTGCACGGCAGAGTCTGGCAAGCTACCCGTGGCGTATTCAATATGCCAAAAACAGTAACAATAAGTCTCTCAATGAGAGACATTACTGGTGCCCGCTCGAGCAAATCAATGAGCAACAGGATGACAGTGACAGTGACAGTCACTGAAGCCAAATCTCTCATCTTAGACGTACTCTTTCTGCAAAAGAGTATTTCCATCATAGTTTCTAGTTAAATCAGTAGTCAGTTGATCCATGATTTCAGTATAAATACATTTTCTTTTACACTGTTGATTTTGCTGTGTGCCACCAGTGGCTCACACTTGAATCTGATCTAATTACACAGGTTGTAGCATTTATATCAATGTGGTGATAGTATTCTTTGATGAGTATTTGCCTCGTTGACACTAGAGATAGTGCAGGGCATTAAGGTCTTGCTTTTCCTGTGGCTCGCCTGATCTGGACTTGACCCCTTGCACCACATATGGCTCCCTGAGTGCTGCCAGGCAGACCCAGACGTTCGCCTCCCGGGTTCTGTATGCTTCAGGAAATGCATCATGACTGTGCACCTAACAGGTGAATTCTTCATCTTGTTTCAGCTACCTTCACCGTTCTGGGCATTACACATCTAATTTTAAATGCTTCCTTGTACATTTTCTTGTTTCTCTTTCTGAGTTTATTCTTGTAGAGACCTTGAGTAGAAGAAATGTAAAATCTTGTGAGAAAAATAATTTTTGAGATTTTATACATGTAAAAGTATTTAATTCTGTTCAGCTTTATCAACAGAATCTTGATTGAAAATAACTTTCTTTTTTTTTTTTTCTTTTTGGGTCACACCCAGCGATGCTCAGGGATTACTCCTGGCTTTGCACTCAGGAATTACTCCTGGCGGTGCTTGGGGGACCATATGGGATGCCAGGGATCGAACCCGGGTTGGCCGCGTGCAAGGCAAACGCCTTACCTGCTGTGCTATCGCTCTGGCCCCTGAAAATAACTTTCTTTCAGAATTTATGAACCTTGGAGGCTGGAGCAATAGCAGAGCAGGTAGGGCATTTGCCTTGCACGTGGCCAACCTAGGTTCGATTCCCAGCATCCCATATGGTCCCCGAGCACCGCCAGGAGTAAATCCTGAGTGCAGAGCCAGGAGAAACCCCTGTGCATTGCCAGCTGTGATGCAAAAAGCAAACAAACAAACAAAAACCCAGAATTTATAAACCTTTTTCTGTTTCTTTTTGCCTTTAATTGAGAAGACCCATAATTCGAATTAAACCTTTACTTTGAGGGCTGGAGTGATAGTACAGCAGGTAGGCCGTTTGCCTTGCACTCTGTCAACCTGGAATTAATCCCCGGCATCCCGTATAGTCCCCAAAGCAGCATCAGGAGTAATTTCTGAGTGCAGAGCCAGGAGTAACCCCTAAGCTGATCTCTGGGTGTGTCCCAAAAATCCCAAAAGAAAACCAACAAAGACTTTTCTTTTGACTTGGGGTTTTAAAAATTTTTTTCTTTTTTAAAAATAAAATATTATCTCCCTCTGTTCTCTCTTTTTGGAATACTCGAGGGCCAGGGATTGGACTCAGACCCCCCCACAGGCTGATCCTGTGCTCCGCCACTGGCTCCCTCTCCGGGCCCTCTTCCTCAGTAAACAGCTTCCTGGTGCTGAGCTCATAGATGTGTTATATTTTCATTTTTCTACTTGTTTTTTGGTTGCTTTCATACAAATTTTCTCAAATTATTTGGCAGTCCTTAATTCTTTGTATTTATGTTACGAGCAGGATAAAACCTGATTAGAAACACTTTTTTTTTTTTTTTTTTTTTGCTTTTGGGTCACACCTGGTGATGCTCAGGGCTGACTCTTGGCTGGCTCTGCACTCAGGAATCACTTGCGGTGCTCGGGGGACCATATGGGATGCTGGGAATTGAACCCAGGTCGGCTGCGTGCAACGCCCTACCCACTGTACTATTGCTCCAGCCCTGATTAGAAACACTTCTGCAGAACTTCTCTGATAGAGGATTCCATTGGGATGTGAGCTGTTTGTGTGGATTCTTCACATCAGTATTTCTAGGTCTTCTTTCTTACATAGTTTATTTCTCCAAAGAGTTATCTGATTATTTCCCTGAAAAATATACACTTACCTGCTACATAGTTCTGGGGACCAAGGAGAGAAATGCTGAGGAATGGAGTTCTCTCACAGTCTGTTCTTCAGTGTTTGAAATTCTTTGATTTTGTTCTTTACTCTGCTTTCCACTGTAGATGGTATTCCTTTATTCCAAAGAATAAAGCCAATTGTCTCTTCCTGAGTCAGGAGACGTGACGTCTCTGCTGAGGGTGGGGGGAGAGTCCTTGTTCCTCAGGTCGTCTTCTAGTTTTTATATTGTTTTCAGCCCCATCCTTGCCTCACAGTTTGGGGATGTCTCTTAGTTGCTGAACCTTCCTCTCTGTGGGTAGTTTGATTTTAAGCACTTTGCTGTTTATTTTTAACTTCTTACTCTCTCCCCTCCTTCTCTTCCTTCCCTGTTTGTGATGATCAGGGTACACCCTTGGCTGTGGTGCTCACCCATTTGTAGATACTCACCAGAGGTTGTGCACCATAGCCGCAGGTCTTGTATACGGACTTCAGGCGCCTATAGATGTGACACTGGAGGGCACACACAGATGGTGGGGGCGAGGGGCCAAGCTGGCTGTGCCGCCTCTCCTCAGAGGACCACCCAGGGTCACACTGATGGCTTTATGAGTTAATATGTGTGTGTCAGCTTACATTCCCATTTATGGACCATTGCCCTGCTACTGTTGGGCCTTATGAACTTACACGTTTTTTAAAAAATGTTTAACTTCATATTTTTTTTAGTATTTTTTTCTCCCAGTTTTGAGGTAACATGATTAGAAATGCTCCTGATTATAGCTTCATGCACGCATTGTTCCAGCCAGCACCCCCTCCCCTCCCCACCCCATGGTGCCTGCTTCCCTCACCAGCTCAGGCTGTGCCCTTTGACCACTTGTTGCTCCCTTACTCTCATCTTTATTTACTTAATTTCCAAAAGCTTTAATATTTTCCCCTTTTCTGTTTGTGATAAATTTCTATTTTTAAGGCTATTACTGTCTTCCTGATTTTTATGGAGATCTGTTTTGTTACTCAGCATATGGTCTGTCTTGTACAATGTCCCATGTGGACTGGAGAAGAATGTGTACTGCCCTTTTGTGAGGAAATCCAGTACCCATGTATTCTGTTAGGCCATCTATTGTTGGTCTTCCTGCAAGGCTGCAGTTTCCTTACTCATTTTTGCCTGGTTGATCTGTCCTATGGAGAGAGGGGAATGTCAAAGTGCCTGGCACTATTGTAATGTCAGTATCTTCCTCCTGGTCTATTAGCAATTGTCTTAAGTATTTTGATGGTCCATCATTAGGTGCATATGTTTAGGAATGAATTCTTGGTGTATCGATCCCTTGCAGATGGACAGAAATGACCATTCCTGTCCCTGTAGCCTTTTATGTTTTGTTTTAGGGCCGGCACTCAACAGTGCTCAGGGCCTATTCCTGGCTCTGTGCTCAGGGATTACTCCTGGCAGGCTTGGAGACCATATAGGATGCTGGGGATCAAACTCAGGTCAGCCGTGTGCAAGGCAGACCCTTAGCTGCTGTACTGTCACTCTGGCCCCAGTGTGTAGTCTTGAAAATTTGAACTCTGTGTTGTGTGATGTAAGTACGGCCACCCAGCATTTTGGGGGTTTTGTTTTGTTTTGTTTTAAGTTGTTCACAATAATCTGTTACATTTAATATTCCAACACCAATCCCACCACTATTACACCTATCCACCACCATATTTCAAATGTTTCCACTCTGACCCCCAAACCTTGCCTCCAAAGCAGGACCTAAATATTTTTTTATTATCTGTTATGAATAATTCACTAAAATTGATCCAAAAAGTTTCCTTAGAGGAAAGTGTGTGAAGATTGTATCTCATCCTTACCCAGCCTTGTTAAGAGAATTGTTTACCTGTAAGATTGTTTTCCAGCCTTTGGCTTTTTATTTATTTTTGATTTTTTGGGTCATACCCAGCAATGCTTAGGGGTTACTCCTGGCTCTGCACCAGCCTTTGACTATTTTTTTTCTTTTTGCGTCACACCCAGCGATGCACAGGGGTTACTACTGGCTCATGCACTCAGGAATAACTCCTGGGGGTGCTCAGGGGACCATATGGGATGCTGGGAATTGAACTTAGGTCAGCCGAGTGCAAGGCAAACGCCCTACCCACTGTGCTATCATTCCAGCCCCCAGCCTTTGACTTTTTTTTTTATTAATTTTTTTTTTTTATTGAATCACCATGTTGAAAGTTACAAAGCTTTCAGGCTTAAGTCTCAGTTACATAATGCTGGAACACCCATCCCTTCACCAGTGCTCATATTCCACCACCAAGAACCACAGTAACCCGTCTCCTGGCCCCCCACCCCACCTGTGTAGTTGGTAAATTTCACTTTACTTTCTCTTTACTTTGATTACATACAAACAAAAAAACTCACTATTATTGTTTGGAGTTTCCCCCCCCAGAGTCGGACCTGCTGGAAAAGAAGCATTTGATAATTTGTTTTCCATTGCTGAGAAATGAGGAGATATGAGGTCGTGTGGTCACAGTAGAGGCCCTGAGGTTCTAGATTTCTGTATTTTAGTATTTTAGTGACTAAGTCCAGAGGGCTTTCTGCCAGAGGTTGCATCATTGCTAGCTCGTACCTCTCTGCTACTTTATATTCCACATATGAGTGCAATCTTTCTGTGTCTGTATCTTTCTTTCTGACTCATTTCACTCAACATGATACTTTCCATGTTGATCCACTTATATGCAAATTTCATGACTTCATGCTTTCTAACAGCTGCATAGTATTCCATTGTGTAGATGCACCAAAGTTTTTTAGCCCCCGTCATCTGTTCTCGGGCATTCGGTTTTTTTCCAGATTCCGGCTAATGTAAACTGTGCTGTGATAAACATACAGGTGCAGATGTCATTTTGACTATACTTTTTTGCTTCTCCGGGGTATATTCCCAGGAGTGGTATTGTTGGGTCAAATGGAAGCTTAAGCCTTTGACTTTGACTTTGAGCCTTTGTTTACCCTAAATGTTCAGGTGTGTTTTTTGTAGGCAGCAGAGTTGGGATCAGTTTCTGATCCATCCTAACATTCTTTATCCCTTGATTGGTGAGTTCAGACAGTAACACTGAGATTTTGAGATGAAAGAATGTACTGCCACCATTTTGTGTAAGTTATGTATGTTTGTGAGTTTTGTCTTTTCAAGAGACTCCTTTAATGCTTCTTGCAAAACTGGTTTCAAGATTGTGAACTCCCTAAGCTGATTTTGTCCACAAAGCTTTGTGTCTTTCTTTCAAGTCTGAATGCTAATCCAGCTGGATAGAGGATTCTTGGTGAGGTGTGCATTGTGCTTTTCACTACGTCTGCCCATTCTCTTCTCTTTTTTTTTGCTTTTTGGGTCACACCTGGCGATGCACAGGGGTTGCTCCTGGCTCTGCACTCAGGAATTACTCCTGGCGGTGCTCAGGGGACCATATGGGATACTGGGAATCAAACCCAGGTTGGCCGTGTGCAAGGCAAACGCCCTCCCCACTGTGCTATTGCTCCAGCCCCTGCCCATTCTTTTCTGACAGATCAAGTCTGACATGATAGATCTCTGAATCTTATGGGAGCCTCTCTGCAAGGTCTGTCTTTGATCTTGCTGCTCTCTGTATTGTGTGTGTCATTCTTTGGATTTTGTCCTTCTGATTATAATATGTCTTGGTATGTTTTTATTTAGGTCTGTTTTTCCTGGAGCCCTCAAGACTCTTGAATCTGGGCGCAGGCTCTGGGAAATGATTATCTATGATTTGTTTGTTTAATGGTTTTTTGTTGAATTCACTTCTTCCTTAGGAATACCAGTGAGTTTTATATGGTTCATCTTGAACTCATCCCATAGACCTCTGATAGACATTTCATTTCTTTTCAGACTTTTTCCCATCTAATGCTATATAGAGGTTTCTTACATCTCATCTTGGAGCTCACTAATCTTTAGGTCTACTGCTGAGGACATCTGCTGAGTTTTTTATTTCCCCTACCATCTTCTTCTGTTACTTCTGATTGTCTTTTTTTCCTCATTTCTGCCCTCATAGTTTTTTGTGCTTTGCTGACTACCTATATGTCATTTCTTTCAGCTCATTAAACATCATCATGGTATTTGTGTAGTCATTATCTGAGGTGTTCCAGACTGGTTGGTACTGGCAGAGACTTCTGTGCTATGTGCCCCACTCGTTGAGCTGGTAGTTGTCTCATGGCCTTGTGTGCTGTACTCAGAGGCTGAATCTTTCCAGTTCAGCCCAGCTGGAACTGTGGCCAGACGGTCTGTAGTGTGAGTGTGGGCATGGAGGTTGCTGGCACTCGGGGGAGGGGGCAGTCCACTGTCAGTGTCAGGAAGGCTCCAGATATCAGCCTGGAGGTTGCCAGCGGCTGTGAGGCTGAATGAGCAGGCAGAAGCTCTGCAGTGGGCCTGCAGATGACAGAGGTCCTTGTGCCATTTTAGTCCCTTATTTTCATCTTAGTGAGGTTTTAATAGGGAGTGAAGAGAAATTTAGGTATTTAAAGCTACCATTTGAAGCTGAAGTGGTGTAGTATTCTATTAGTTCATATTTCTAATATAGACTTTTGAAAAATTACTGACTATACATAGCACATAGTAGCTTAATTTTTTTTTAATTTTCTGAGCTTATTTTCATCTTTAAACTTAAAGTTTTTGGTGGACTGACCTCCCAAGCGGTGCTCAGTGGCTGCAGGGCCAGTAATGCTCGGGCCAAAGGATGGAGTAGTGGGCGCCTCCAGGGCCTCACAGGGGTGTTTGGGAGGCCAGGTGGTGTTGGGGGCCCAGCTTGGGGTGGGTGCTGTGTGCTTGCGGCCAGAGGGACAGTGTGACAGGGAAGGTGCATGTCTAGCCTGTGGCCAATCTAGATTCTGTCCTTGATACAACATAAGATCAGCCAGGCCCCACAGGAGTGATTCCGAGCACAGAACCAGTATCGCTGAGTGTGGCCCAATCCCCCACCCACCAAAGGAATCTGCTTCCATGTATATGTTCTCTGATGTTTAGGTTTCTTTAACTTATTTCTTTTGTTTAGCATTTTACTTGAAAAGATAATTTGTATTTAATTTTTACATTTTTATTTATTTTGGGTTGACCTCAGGACTCAGGTTCTGTTGTGCCAGGAATTGCTCCTGGCAGGGCAGGGCCAGAACCCGCTTCTGCACTTTCCCTTCTGCATTGCCTCTCTGGGCCTGAGGATGATTTAAAGAGCAGCTTCGGGGCTGGAGCTATAGCACAGTGGGTAGGGCATTTGCCTTGCACACGGCCAACCCGGGTTTGATTCCAGCATTCACTTGAGCACCACCAAGAGTAATTCCTGAGTGCAGAGCCAGGACTAACCCCTGAGCATCACCAGGTGTGACCTCCCCTCCCCCCCAAAAAAATAATAATATAAAGAGCAGCTTCTAGGCTGTTCGTTTTTTATTAAATACTGAGCTGGAAGCTTCGAAATGGGGGGCCAGCGAGAGTTCAGGGGCCAGTGTGTGTGCTTAGCCCACGCCCTGCTTGTTTCCCAGAGCAGCCTCCAGCACCATCTCTGATAAGTCCTGGCATGGCTGGTGTATTCCAGAAAACGAGCAGGTGTCGATGGGAAAGGAGTCTTGGATTAATCAAGTTAGGGAATAGCTTTGAGTAATTTGAGTCCACCTGTGAAGAAGTCAAAGAGAAACATGCTTCAATTACAAGTACCGTTTAGGAGGTAGTGTGTAGTGGAATTGATTATATGGATGTACACAAGCTGGAACATACAGGGAAAGAAATGTCTCTAATTATTGAGTTATAGAATACTAGAACCAGAATGTATAAAGTAAAAGTAATGCTTAGTTGATTCTCGTCTCAGTGTTTGTTGCCATTTATCATTTTTACTTCAAAATGCTTGATTCTTCCCAGATAATTGTGGAGTTTGTATATGTATATTGCTAGATTATTGGTTATATAGGCAACTGATATTCCCTCAATGGTAATGTTGATGTATTTCATTTCTGTGGATTGACATGCCTTTGGGTGCTTGCTGGTTGTTGCAGGCATTTTCGGAGAGTTCTTCTAAAGTCGCTCCAAAAGGATCTACATGAGGAAATGAATTACATTACTGCAATAATTGAGGAGCAACCCAAAAACTATCAAGTTTGGTAAGATGAAAATACGAAGAAATTGCATTTCTGTGCTAATGATAGTAGTTTTCAGTAGCTGATGGTATTATAAGGATTTGTTCATTTTTGTACTCTTAATTCTATGCACTGTGCCGGCTGTTCACTGTAACAGGGCTGTTAGGAGAGTTGGATGGCATCATTTTATGTTCCATGCTCAAAATGGTCCCTGATTCACTTACTCTTAGCCGCTATTATTAATTTAAAATTCCAGAGTAAACATTCTATACTGCTAGTCAGAAAATTTTGTTTGTTTTTGGGTCAATCCTGGCAGGCTCGAAAGACCATATGGGGTGCTGGGGATCAAAATCAGGTTGGCTACATGCAAGGCAAGCACCTTATCTGCTGCACTATCACTCTGGCCTGAAAACAATTTTTTTTTAATTAAGAAAAACCTGGAAAATGTTTTGTATTTGTGTTATAAATTATTTTCTGATATTTTGTTTGTTCCAAAATATTTTATTG
The DNA here is from genome assembly GCF_027595985.1 of Sorex araneus. Taxonomy (NCBI): domain Eukaryota; kingdom Metazoa; phylum Chordata; class Mammalia; order Eulipotyphla; family Soricidae; genus Sorex; species Sorex araneus. The sequence continues at coordinate 333,645,220 of NC_073302.1, read as the reverse complement.
ATGCTGGAGATACAAAGATGAATCAGACACAGTTTAAAAGGAAAAACAAATGATGGAAAGTAATATAAAAAGTATTATGGTAGACATTTTCACAGGGTTTATATATTTAGTTTTGTTGTTGTTGACTCTGTGCCAAGCTGTTTTCACTCGGAACACCCCAGATGGGGGTGGGTGAGGTCCCTCCCCACCCCAAGGGACCCAGCCTCGGCAGCCGACCTCCACTTCCCAACTACCGCCATGCTCCAGGCTGCTTTCTGGACACACATTATGAGACACTTCCTACCCATTTTCCAATTACCACACCATATTTGATGGCGTTCAGACAGTAGGCAACAAATCATAGAGAGTAGTATATACCTCTCAGAGAGCCCGGCAAGCTACCGAGAATATCCTGCCTGCACGGGCAGAGCCCAGCAAACTACCCGTGGCATATTCTATATGCCAAAAACAGTAACAATAGGTCTCATTCCCCTGACCCTGAAAGAGCCTCCAATCGTTGGGAAAAATAGTAAGGAGAGGCTGCTAAAATCTCAGGGCTGGGAGGAATAGAGACGTTACTGGTGCCCGGTCGAGTAAATTGATGAACAATGGGATGACAGTTGTTGGAGGTGGTGGTGGTGGTGGTGGTTTATTTTGGGGCCACACCTGGCAATCTTTAGGGGTTACTCCTGGCTCTGTACTCAGGAACTACTCCTGGTGGTGCTCAGGGGAGTCTCTGGGGTGCTGGGAATCAAACACCCTGCCTGCTGTACTATCTCTGCAGTGGGTGTTTGTCCTAGATCCCCTAAGCATAGACAGAATTATGGGGATTATTTTGAGGAATGGGATGGGTGCAGAGGGAGGCCAAAACACAATGAGAACAAATAGAGAGTTTACGAAATAGGACAACAAGGAACAAGTAAGAAAGGAGTAGCTTGAATCGTGTGGCTCCATCTCCGTGTTTGCAGGGGATGGGGCTAGTGGAGGGATGATGGTAGAGCGAACGGAGGGGGCAGGGTAGGGAAGCTGGAGAAGCAAGAGGAGAGCTCTCTGGGAGGGTGCAGAGCTAGCCAGCATGCACTCAAGTCATATTGTACATGCAGGAAACACAGTTGGATCCTTGGCACCACATATGGTCCCCTGGATGGTCCTGGAAGTGATCCCAGAGCACTGCCAAGTGTGGTCACAATTTTAAAAACAAGAGTGCCCTCTGCTTTCCATGTTCCTGACTGCTCCTAATACAGCAGTTCTCGACATTGCCCTCTTGCTATTATAGGGGGGAGAGGAGCCTTGTGAGGCGGGGACCACCTCAGGACCTGGCCGTGCAGGCCTGTTCTGCACCACTGGAGCTGTCTTCACGGCCCCAGCCTCTGTAGCTGAGACTGAGGATGAACTCTGAAAGACTTAGCAAAGAAAGTATTCTGGGGAGAATCATGAAAATCTGATACATTCAGGGAATCATATGCAACTCTGTGATTAGAGTACATTTGGGTAGTTATGATTAGGTCGCAAAGGGCCTTATGAATGTTGAAAGGACATGGACTTGATCTTAGTGATAATCAAGGGCTGTTGACAAATTTTAATTGTGGAAGTATCATCATTAGATTTCCTTTTTTTTTTTTTTCATCATTAGATTTTGAGTCTCAGGTTTACCTTGGCAATCAGCTGGAAGATGGACTGAGTAATGATTTTGCATTGACTGGTTAGAAAAGGTGTAGTGGGGAACACAGAGATAAATTTGAGAGACAGCAATTATTTTGAAAATGAGCTTACTGCAAGTCACAGAGAAGGGTGTCTCTGATTCTGACTTGATCTAGGTGAGTGGAGCATTAATTGAGGAGCTTGGGAGAGAATGGCAGAGAGGCCATACCCCACCCCGGTAAGTCTCTGGCACATCATATGGCCCCCCCTGGGACCCACCAGGTGTGATCCTTGAAAAGTTGAGATTTTAAAAATGGGGAGACAAATGAGTATATTTGGAGGAAAGAGGATGAATTCAGTAATGGGTGGAGACTTTGATATGCTTAGAACAACTGTTAAAGCTGTCCAGTAAGTGCTTGAAAAGGCTTACCTGGAGTTGAGATCTTTCTTGTAGTTGAGGATGCTTAGGGAGAATTAGGTGTGAAAGTTGAGCTAGAAAAAAAAAAATTCAAATTCAAAAAAAGAAAAAGTTGAACTAGAACACTGGTGAGCATCAGGTACAAGAGTTTGAGGGTAACTAAGGAAGGAAACTAGTATCTGAGAGGCACGAGAGTTTTAAGACTGGACGTGTGGATGACAGTTTCAGCTATGCCAGAAGTCAGGGAAGTAAGGGCTAAGTGATGACTTTGGGGCATGTTAAGTTGGGATTGTTATAATTGATCTTGAAATGAGTCGTCCTTCTGAGGGGGTGACATAGTGAGCAGAAGGGAAGTAAGGAAAGAAGCAACACCACGTGGCAGTGGGTTGAAAATGGGAGATAAACGGGGGTGGTGGGAGGAATACTGGGAACATTGGTGGTGGAGAATGGGCACTGGTAGAGGGATGGGTACTCAATCATTGTATGACTGAAATGTAAGCACGAAAGTTTGTAAGTCTGTAACAATACCTCATGGTGATTGGTTAAAAAAAAAAAAAAATTAAAAGGGCTGGAGTGACAGCACAGCAGATAGGGCATTTGCCTTGCACGCGGCAGACCCGGGTTCCATTCTCAGCATCGCATATGGTTCCCCGAATACCACTAGGAGTAAATCCTGAGTACAGAGCCAGGAGTAATCCCTGTGCATCGCCAGGTATGACCCAAAAAGCAAAAAACTAAAAATTAAAAAAAATAAAAGTATTTAAATTTATTTTTTATTTATTTAAAAATAAATTTTTATTTTTATTTATTTTATTTATTTATTTATTTTATTTATTTAAATTTAAATTTAAATTTCAGGGGGAAAAAATTTAATTTAAAAAGAAAAGAAAAATAAAATGGGAGATAAAGCTTGGTTATTCTAGCAGAAAGCCATAGTAGTTAGCTAGCTGGGGCTATGAGGGGTTGGATTGTTTGTTTTCCCAAAGTTGTAAAGACCTTTAGTGAGGAAGGAGTATTAGTAGAGATTGAGATTCTGAAGAAGATGGGTGATAGTGAAGGTTGAGAGTTGGAAGGGATCAAATGAACGGATTAGCTTCAGGAGAAGGAACCCTCTAAATGTGGCAAGCATAGAGCATGAACAGGGCAGATCTGACCCTGCTTAGTGATTATTCGCATGACCATATATTATCTTTATGGAAAGTAAGACTACTGTAAATAATTTTCAAAGAATTCAACCACAATAGACCTGTCAATGCATAGTTGAACTTTAGCCTTGGGGACATAATTTGAGGGGCTTAGGGAGGGGAGTAACCCTCAAGCTCTCAGCGAGGCCTCCTGAGCTCTCTCCAGCCCCAAAGAGCATGATTTGACAAACTTGGAATTGGTAGCTGTGACAGATTTCTATTTTTATTTTATGTTTTTAGTTTATTGGGGAGCCACACCTGGTAGTGGCCTGCTCCTGGCTTTGCACTCAGGAGTTAGTGTAATCGGGAATCCTGGCAGTGCTCAGGGGACCAGATGGGATGCTCAGGTTTGAACCTGGTCAGCCATGTGCAAGGCAAATGCCCTGCCAGCCCTGTTTATAGAATTTTAGTTTAAAAAACTTGACTACTCTACCACATTGGGCTCTTTTTATAATTTGATTGTGTGGTCCTTAAAAATTACATTATAAAAGTTATCTTTGTGAGAAAAGCAGTTGACTGGGGAGTTTTGGGTTCTCATCAAAGAGTTCCTATTCTTTATAGAAAGGTGGGCCATCCCCAGCGGTGTTCAGATTGACTCCTGACTGGCTGTCAGGGATCACTGTTGGAAGGCTCAGGGGACCATATAGGATGCCAGGAATCAAACCCAGGCCAGCCATGTGCAGAGCAAATGCCCTACCCACTGTGCCATCACTCCAGAAGTGAAGAATTTACTCTGGCTGATTAAAGATACTTACATGAAAAAAAAATGCCTTAAGGATCCATATATCACATGCCCTGCAGAAATGATACCTAATTTTTGCCATTTAAAATAATTACCTTGTTACAAGAAATAATACCAAAGCTGCCCCAGAATGTGGTATGTTATGGATTGCCTGATTTGCTAGTTGTTGTTAGAAGCGAATGGCGCAAATATTGTAAATTTCTGTATCGTGATTAATTGGCTTCTTTTTTTTTTTTTTTTTTTTTTTGTTTTTACACCTGGCGATGCATAGGGGTTACTCCTGGTTCTGCACTCAGGAATTACTCCTGGCGGTGCTCAGGGGACCATATGGGATGCTGGGATTTGAACCCGGGTCAGCCACGTGCAAGGCAAACGCCCTACCCGCTATGCTATCACTCCAGCCCCGGCTTCTTTATTTTAAATCTTCACCTTGAAAACTTAACCTTAAAGATCAATTCTTATTACAAAACATAATTTAGTATTTTGTTCTGAGCAGTCCATTTGACATACCGAAGATTCAATTCTTAAGTTTTACATCAATTATAAAATTTACCAGGAACCTGGAAAAATAATTCCAGTTCACTACTTGGAGAGATTTCTAAAATCACTTAGGAATGTTATTCTTTTGGCATAGTATTTTGCCTTAATAGTCTAAAAAAGGAACTCAGATTTTTTTTCTACCTATATAGATAAAATTATTTCTTAAGTGTTTAAGCTTTTCCCTTTTCCTGTCGCTCCTGCTGACTTTCATTATCCATTTGGTTGGGGTTAGGGCCACACCCAACAGTGCTCTGGGTTGACTTTGTCTCTGCTCAGGGATCCCTGCTGGCTCAGGAAACATAATGGGGTGCCACGATTTGAATCCAGGTTGGCTAGGTGCCAAGCAAGCCCCTTATCTACTGTATTATCATTCTGGCTCCACTTTTAGTATCAATTCTAAAGGATTTTTGAAAAATCAGCTTTATTTAAATACTTTATATAAATATATATAAATATATATAAATACTTTATTTATATGCTGTTGGGGTCCTGGCCAGTCTACCCCGGCACACTGCAGTATGATCCCCCGAAGTCGCCGGACTTACTCTCTATGGGAGAGTAAGTGGGAAGGGGAGAAGCCTCTGTCCTGGCCCTCTGGTCACTTCGGGATTCTTTCCACCACCATCGTTGAGAAAGAAACTGAGAAAGAATGCTGCAGAGCAGGGGAGTCTGGTAGTCAGGCAGTCTCCATTTGTTAGCCCTTACACAGAGGTATTTATACATCTTTTCAGGGTGGGATTCTTATGCAAGGTACGTAGGGTACATTTATCCCGTCAGGCTTGTACAGATATCAGCTAATGATTTGCATATCCTGCTTTGGACCAGTTATCAGTAAGGGCAGGTGGTCACAGTCACGCCCCTCACCCTCAACCAGAGTGCCTATGTGTGAGGAGTGCTGGAGCAAGGCCCTGGGTCTTTGTAAACAGGGTTGGCTCTTGTTTCAAGGTCAGGGGATTTGGTCAAAGTCTCAGGCTAGCTGCTGAGACCCCAACCATATACTATGCCATTCTGCCATTTAAATTGTATAATTCCCTGGTTTTAGTATGTTTATAAAACATGCAACTATCACATAGCGAATTTTAGAACATTTTGACTAATAAGCTTTTTGTGGTGTTGCTGGGGATCGATCATACTAAAGGTTTTTACTTGTGAAGCATGAGCTCTACCATTGATCTGCATTTCTAAGCCCACAATAATATATTCTTCTAAATATTTTAGGAAAACAAGCTGAAATAGAACCCAATAGAAAACATTTCAGAAGTATTTTTCTAGTTCAGAAAATCTTGTGTTTTTTGTTGTTGTTATTGTTGTTGTTGTTGTTTTTGACAAATTTGAAACTTTTAAATGAGTTTAGTTTTGCCTACTGACTGGGGAGAAGCAGCTACTTACATGGTGACACTCTGAACTCCAGGGGAACTGGCAGCCTCATTGTGATTAGAGGCATGTTCCTTCATGGCAAAATAGTAGCACAGTGTGCTGTCTGGGAATGTTTCTGGAGTGTTCAATAAAATTTTGTGGATGTCAGATTATTGTGCTTTTAGACTTTATTTGGTTTTTTGGGGGGTGGTTTTTGGGTTACACCCGACAATGCTCAGGGCTGACTCCTGGCTCTACACTCAGGAATCACTCCTGGCAGTGCTCAGGGGACCATATGGGATGCTGGGAATTGAACCATTGAACCGGGGTTGGCCACGTGCAAGGCAAACAACCTACCCGCTGTACCATTGCTCCAGCCCCTTAGACTTTATATTTGGGATATGCTTTTCTCGTTTGTTTTTGGGGGCTAGTATGCGTGGGTTTGCGCCAGTTTGGCACATCAGATGTGGTGCTGGGGATCAAACCCTTATGGGCCCCATGCAAGGCCCCTTACCAACTGCCTTGTCTCTCTGACCCCTGGGCTATAGTTTTTTCTTGTTGGTTTTGTTTTTGAGCCACACCCAGCCATGCTCAGGGGTTACTCCTGGCTCTGCACCAGGAACTATTTCTGACAGTGCTCCAGGGACCATATGTGATGCTGGGGATCAAACCCAGGTCAGCTGCATTGAAGGCAAGTGCTCTCACCAGCCCTAAGACAACTTTTCTATGCTCTAAAGTATCTGATTTCAGTTTTATATAAAAATTACTTTTTTATGTTTCTTGATTATTAGGGTTTAGAAATGTTTTCTCTTGATGTTACTTTTTTCTCCAGGACAGCCTAGAGCGGAAGTGTTTGGGGGGTATAGTGGGGAGTGGAGCAGCAGTACACCCTGCGGTGCTCAGGGATCACTCCTGGCGGGCTCAGGGGGCCAGATAGGATGCTGGGGGTGGATCCCAGGTTTGCTACATGCAAGGCAGGCGTCTTCATGCTCCAGCACTGAGGTGTTAGTACTTGAGTGCCTATCCACGTCACTTAATAAAACACATGACTGTATTTAGTTCCTGAGTGTATTAACACAAAATCCATCTCCCTTCTTCCTTTAGGCATCATAGGCGTGTGTTAGTGGAATGGCTAAAAGATCCATCCCAGGAGCTTGAATTTATTGCTGATATTCTAAACCAGGATGCAAAGAATTACCATGCCTGGCAACATCGACAGTGGGTTATTCAGGTATTGCCCTTCTCATTATGTTTTCCAGTGTTTTTAATGAATTTTCCTGTTTAGTGGAGTTAATGGCTTCATTTAGGAAGTGTGAAAGGGGAGAGACAGAGAGGAAGTGCCATTAAATCAGGGAGAGACATTGTGCGTCCATCCTGCACGTCCATGTGTCCCTAAAGCCCTTTTAAACTAAATTAATAAAAAAAAATGTATTAAATTGTAAGTATTTAATGTAAGTATTATAAATTTGTGGTGATTTAAAGCTCTTGCCTTGCACCTGGTCAACTCAGCCTCCTTCTCTGTCACCCTGTGTTCCCTGAGCCCGCCAAGTGTGGTCTAAAAGCAAAGGGTTGTGGGGCTGGAAAGAAATGCAGGGGTTAAGACATTTGCCCTGCATGGGCTAGCCCCAGCTCAGTCTCTGCACCACGTACAGCCCTGAGCATGCCCAGAGTGAACTTGAGTGCTGCCAGGTGTGGCCCAGCCATTGTCCCCACACACCCCAAAACATCATTGAGAAAGTTATCCTGACTGATGTCTCCATATTGGTTAATCTCTATAATCTGAAATATGTAGAGATCAGTAATTCACATTAAAGAAAAATAATACTTTCAATACTTTCTAACTTGATTTTGTATCCTATTTGATATTTGCAAACAGATTGAATAGAATAGAAAAAAGTAGTTCTGGGGCCAGAGAGTCCAGCAGGTAAAACCGTTGCCACATGTAGCTACCTGGTTTTGTTCAGTGCTCTGCGTATGGCCCCCAGCAGTCAGGAGTGATCTCTGAACACAGCCAGACATGGCCCAAAAACAAAAAAGAAAGAAAAAAGTTAAAAAAATAAAATAAAAACCAAAATGTCGTCATACATTTTAAATGTAACTGTTATTTTTGTTAATAGGGCTATATTATCTATTAAGATTTTTTGCATGTACAAATTTTGGAATTTTGCAGTAACTATGAAGTATTTTCTTTGTGCCTGCTTGTTAAAATTTTGCCCTAAATCCTGACTAGAAGAAAATAGTTATCACTCCCACTCTAGGCATTTTATATATTCAAATGAACAATCCTAGCATTGTTTTCGTGAAATTTTTTAGTGATTCCTGCTCTTTGCACTATTCATTATACCAAGAACATTTCAGCAAAAATATTTTTACTTAAAAATGGGAATATTCAAATTTGATGAAAGGGATACATTTTTCTAAAAGTCTTTAGTATTTTCATATTTGATAAAATTCTACTTTTTCACTTTTATCAAATAAACAGTATAACTTCGTTGGGTTTTTCAAAGCATTCCACAGCTTTTCTAATTTGTAAGTTTGATCATTCTCTGAAATTATCTTTTTTGTTTCTCCTCTTAAAATTAAATGGTTGGGGACTGGAGCAGAAGCACAGCAGGTAGGGCGTTTGCCTTGCACACGGCCAACTCAGGTTCAGTTCCCAGCATCTCATCTGGTCCCCTGAGCACCGCCAGGGGTAATTCCTGAGTGCATGAGCTAGGAGTGATCCCTGTGCATCGCCGGCTGTGACCCAAAAAGAAAAAGAAAATTAAATGTTTAAAAATTTTTTGTTTTTAATTAAAGCTGCTTTTTGGGCAAGGAAGACAGCTCAGGTTAGAATACGTATCTAGCGTGTGCATGGGTGTTTAGGCCTTGCACCAGGTAGTCACTGAGCAGTCAGACAGTTTGAACAAGACTGTTCTTACCGTTTGTATACTTAGTGTCAGACTGTAAGAACAGGACTGTTCTTGGGACTGGAGTAATAGCACAGCGGGTAGGGCGTTTGCCTGCCACGCGGCCGACCCGGGTTCGATTCCCAGCATTTCATATGGTCCCCTGATCCCCTGAGCACCGCCAGGGGTAATTTCTGAGTGCAGAGCCGGGAGTGACCCCTGTGCATCGCCAGGTGTGACCCAAAAAGAAAAAAAAAAAAAAAAACCAAGAACAGGACTGTTCTTACCATTTGTATATTTAATGCTTTACTCTCAAGTCACATCAAATGTATATTCTGTATGTAGTCATTTTCTTCCTGCTGAATTTTTTCCCAAATACCACACACAATGCAAAAGTTATATTTTGTTTTTTAGAGTAGATCTTAGATAAAATAATATAAACATGTCTTCTTGTGTGTTGAATTGCTTTTAGGACAGAAAATTGTTGAATTCCATGTTTTTCAGATGATTACTATTGCCTGTGCTTTTTCTCTCTTCATTTGCCTGAAATTGCAACCTTCTTACATACATGTGATGTTTTTTTTTTATTATTTATTTATTTATTTATTTTTTGCTTTTTGGGTCACACCCAGCAATGCTCAGGGGTTACTCCTGGCTTTGCACTCAGGAATTACTCCTGGCAGTGCTTGAGGGACCATATGGGATGCCGGGGATCGAACCCGGGTCGGCCGCGTGCAAGGCAAACGCTCTACCCGCTGTGCTATCGCTCCGGCCCCACATGTGATGTTTTTAATCCTCTTAACTTTTGCAGATTTTTCTTTTTTATTGCTTTATAAACAGTGGAGCATTCTAATTGTATGCTCTATTTTGTGTTTTCTTCCAGGAATTTAAACTTTGGGACAATGAGCTACAATATGTAGAGCAACTTCTCAAAGAGGATGTGAGAAATAACTCAGTCTGGAACCAAAGATATTTTGTGATTTCTAACACCACCGGCTATGGTGACCGTGCTGTATTGGAGAGAGAAGTACAGTGAGTGATAACCTTCACTTCCTCATTTGGATCCAACCATTTGGAGGGAGGGAGTGCTGGCTGTGATCCAGCACCACCGGGTATTTGCATCTTAAAAGCTGTTTGAGAGGCCAGAGAGGTAGTCCAGCAGGGAGGTGTTTGCTGTGCACGTGGCCCACCCGTGTTCTATCTTCAGAGTTGCATATGGTACCCGGGCACTGCCAGAGCAGCCCTCAAGGCTGGACCAGCACCACCTCTGTCCCTGAGTTCTGGGCTGCTAGCTGAGCATCATTGCAGTGGCCCTTGTGCACCATTTGAGAAGCCAGAAAGAAAATCCCAAAACAAAATACTTGTGTATCAACTGTTGTCTCAGTCATTAAGAATACATTAAACAACAGAACTGCCCTTTATGGAACTAATTGGACAGAATACTTAGATGAAAACCATCACCGTAAAATGTGGATTTTTTTTTTCCTTTGGTGAGGTTTTAATTCATTTAAAATTGTTGCTATTAGGAATTGAGGATAAGTTCTAGTTCATGTTATTTGGGTAACTCTAGTTTCAAACTGCCTAATATCTCCTGGTGACTAATATAAAGTGACTAATATACAGTCACTTCCGTTGGCAGTCACTACTGTAGCACACAAAGAGCTCTTAGAGGGTCAGAAATTTCTGGGGTCAGGGTGTGTCAGCAGTACAGCAGTACAACTGTCTCTCACCTAACACCCAGGTTAGATCTTCAGCACCAGGAGGAAAAACTTTCCTGAACTCTCATAAGTTTCTGGTATTCTGTCCATAAGCGTTCATGGCCGTGGGTATTGTGATCTGTAATCTGGCAGATCCAGTGCTTTGGGTGTGGTGCTCTGCTTTCTCTGGAGTCCAGTCCTGGCCCTGTCATCTGCCACCTGGGCCACATTCCTGCCCCATAGTCATGATTTTTCTAATTCTTAATTTTTTCTCATTAATAATTGTAATAATAAAAGTTGTTTTAGCAGATAATATGAAATATATTATTTCGGTTGTGTTTTGGGACAAGGATTGGGGCTTGGGATGGAAACATCCCAAATTTGGTGGTGGGTAGGTGTAATGGTAGTGGGATGGGTGTTTGAATATTAAATGTAATCACATATTGTGAACTAACTTACAAATTTAAAATTTTTTTTAATTAAAAAATAAAAGTTGTTTTAGGAGCCAGAGAGAAAGAACAGCTGGGAGGGCATGTTCCTTGCATGTAGCCAACCCAGGTTCAATCCTCGGCATCCCGTATAGTCCCTCAGCACCGCCAGGAATAACCCCTGAGCTAGAGTCAGAAGTAATCCCTGAGTATCATCATCGCTTGTTTGCTTGTTGGGGCCACACCCAACAAGCTTGGTGTGGCCCCAACAAGCAAACAAAAGTTATTTGGTGTCAGACTGATAGTCCAGCAGTAAGGGCACAGCTGACTGGGTTTCATCACCAGCATCCCAAGCGGTCCACCAGCCACCACCAGAAGGGTCCCTCAGCGCAGAGCCTGAGAACCCAGAGCATCACTGGATCTCACCCAAAGAAACCAAAAAAAGAAGTTGTTTTAACTGCTCTTGGGAAGAGCTAATTTGCCTTGCATGCGGCTGACCCAGGTTTGATTCCTTCGTCCCTCTCAGAGAGCCCAGCAAGCTACCGAAAGTATTCCGCCTGCATGGCAGAGCGCCTGGCAATACCCGTGGCGTATTTGATATGGCAAAAATAGCAACAAGTCTCACAATGGAGACATTACTGGTGCTTGCTCCAGCAAATCAATGAACAACAGGACAACAGTGCTACAGTGCTAGCCTTTGCCCTGCTTGGATCAGGATACTAGCTCTTTTCTTAGCTCTTTTATCTAAGTTTCTGTTGATATGTGTTCTTGTTTTTTTAACTTTTTTTTTTTTTTAATGGAACCGCTTTGAGATACACAGTTTCAGCTGTTCAGGTTTCAGCCATACAAGGTTCCATCACCCATCCCTCCACCAGTGCACATTTCCCACCACCAGTCTCCCCAGTATCCCTCCTGCCAGCCTCCAGCCTCCAGGATCTAAGTGTTTTGAAAGTTTGCATGTCAGTGTCCTGCAGTCATCTGCTACAGAAAAGGGACAACTGCAGGACACTGAGCCATGCACACACCTGTCCAGCACACCTTCCCTTTCCTGTCCGTTCTCCTAGCTAGACAGGCACACAGTGCTCTGAGTTATATCAGCCACACTGTCACCTTCCAGGGTATCAGTCCCAGCACAGATAAAGAGCATTTCCATTATGTCGGAAGGTCTTTTGTAGCCAGCTTTATGGGTCAGGGACGTGGCTTAACACTCAGGGTGTGAGGCGCTGGGTCTGAATCCCAGCACTGTCCAAAGGGAAGGCGGGAGCCAGGAGGCAAGGCCAGTTCTCACAGGCAAATAATGGATGGGCTGAAATGATTTTAGTTGGGGATTAAACCCAGCTTGTTCTCCAGTCCTTTGAACCATCCCCCCAATCCTAATTTTAGTATTCTTATTCAAATCTAAGTACAGGGGCTGAAGTAGAAAGTTCAGATTTGTTATCCAGCATACTTTTTACTTGCCTAATCTTTCAAAGTTTGTATTTGTTACTAGATTTAAAGAGAAGTTCTCCCCAATAAAGTATTATCTTTCAAATGTTTAATAGTTTTCCTACCCTTTTTGTGGAAATTTTTACCTTTTGTAAGAATTTTCAAATAGTTCTACCTTGATTTGACCCAATAAATAATTCAAGTATTGCATTTTATTGCAATGTTTATTTCAATATTGCATACATATTCCTATTTAGTATAATTTTACTAGGAATACTAGGAATAATACATTTATTTTTAAACTGAGTATCGAGAGAGAGCAAAAGAGAGTACAGTGAGTAAGACATTTGCCTTGCATACTGCCAGCCCCAGTCAATCCCCTGAACAACTCCAGGAGAAACCCCTGAGCACACTTATAAATAGATGGTGAGCATTCTCAGTGTGACCCAAAGCCCCCTCCCAATCCCCCCAAAATAAGTAAAGGTTATTTTTTTTTATTTATTTAAATTTTTAACTGAATCACCATGAGATGCAGTTACAAAGTTGTTCATGATTGGGTTTCAGTCATACAATGTCCCAACACCCGTCTCTCTCTCTCTCTCTCTCTTTTTTTTTTTTTTTGGTTTTTGGTTTTTAGGTCACACCCGGCAATGCTCAGGGGTTACTCCTGGCTCTGCACTCAGGAATTGCTCCTGGTGGTGCTCAGGGGACCATATGGGATGCTGGGAATCGAACCCAGGTTAGCTGCATGCAAGGCAAATGCCGTACCCGCTGTGCTATTGCTCCAGCCCCAAAGTTACTTATTGATTGCTAGATCATGAAAACTTACCAGTGTACTGCAACAACTAGTTTCTAAACAGCCAGAGTTCAAATTTAATGTGAAAAATACAAAAGTACGAAGAATGCAAACAACTAGTTGGTATTAATAGCATTTTTTTTTTTTTTTTTTTTTTGCTTTTTGGGTCACACCCAGCGATGCTCTGGGGTTACTCCTGGCTCTGCACTCAGGAATTGCTCCTGGCAGTGCTTGGAGGACCATATGGGATGCCGGGGATCGAGCCCTGGTCGGCAAACACCCTACCCCCTGTGCTATCGCTCCGGCCCCACTAATAGCATTTTCTAAAAGAATCCGATATTCTGATAACCGTTCCTTCAAGTGGAACAGTGCTGGAAATCAGACTCAGGACCTCACATGTCAGCACTAAGCCACATGCCAGTCCCGTTAGCAAGTCAGCTGTCAAAGTAATCCTAATCAACAGTTCCTCCTATGATGATGGGAATGCAGACGTTTCAGATACAGGAAAAAGTAATATGATTAACATGTCTCAAAAAATTTCCACCAAGTTTAAGTGAAGAACATTACTACTTATTTTTAAAATCTTGGTGTATTAGAACATTTTTATTAAAAATATACTACAAACAGTATTGCAAACCACAGTGCCTAAAAGGAAAATAAGAAGAAGAAATAGGAAGAGAGAAAAAAAAGTATCTACCATAGAGGCGATCTTTGGGATCAGGAAAGGAGGGGGCTGGAGGGAAACTGAGCACATTGGTGGTGGGAAATGTCCGCTGATAAAGGGATGGGTGTTGGAACATTGTATGACTGAAACCAGTCATGAGCAATTTTGTAACTGTGTATCTCACAGTGGTTCAATTTTTTAAAAGAAAGAGAAAATATGTTACAAAACCCAGAACATTACTCTGAAATTTGCTATAGTTTCTCTTCCAGAGTATGAGGTTTGTTTTTTTTTCTTCTAAATAGACAAATGATACTTCAATTTGTAGAAATCCAAAGGACTTTTTCTTTTTCAAACAAAACCTTAGAGGGGCTAGAATGAGAGTACAATGGGTAGAGCAGTTGCCTTGAAAACGGCCGACCAGGGTTCAGTCCCCAGTATCCCATATGGTCCCCCAAGCACCGCCAGGAGTAACTCCTGAGTGTAGAGCCAGTAGTAACCCCTGGGTATGACCCCGCCCCCCAAAAAAAGCTTAATTAGAAATGCACAAAATTAAAGATAGAGATGTTTTCCTGTAAAAGCAGATGAAAAACCATCTGTAAAGTCAGTTGAGAACCTAAGTTGGCCCTCGGCCTCAGCCCCACACAAGGGCAGGGGCCCCTGGTGTAACACTCGGCACCACTGTTCCCAGACATGTCAGGAGACAGTCTTCATCACCATCATAGGTGGCCCCGAAATTCAGGGAGTGCATGCTTTGCATGCAGGAACCGAGGATTTACTTGGCAGTATCACATGATCCCATGAGCAAGACGAGTGAGCACAGAGCACAGAGCCAGGAGTAGCCCCTGAGTAGCTGTGATTTAAAAACAAATTAGCCAGATTTTTTATAGTTGATTCTCATCTACACTGCTAAACTCTAAATGAAATATGCCTATTAAAAAGTAATCATAAATGACTTAAAATTTCTAGCAACTCCTTAATCATAAGTTTTTGTTACGCCTGTTCTACTAACTAGGTTGTGATTCATGTTTGTTTTTACTATCTGGTCCCAGGAGCAGGAGTATTGAACATGCAAGAATTTAAAAAATGCATTCTCTCATCCTTCCCTGACAATCACTGGCTTTATACTATCACATAGATACAATCAGCAAAGATCTAAAACAGGGTTTTTTTTGCTTAAAGTGTTATTATCCTTTAAGACAGATAAAAGAAAAAGCAGGTAAAAATAATACTTAAGGAGCTGGAGAGATAGTACAGTGCATGAGGCACTTGCCTTGGATGTACCTAACCTGGGTTCTATTCTCAGCATCCCATCTGGTGCCAGGAGTGATTCCTGGGTGCAGAGCCAGGAATTCCCCTGAGCACAACCGGGTGAGATCCAAAAGCAAACAAGTAATAATAATACTTAAAGTTTTATGATTCTTTTTAAATTCTAAGATTACAGATGTATAGATTATTATCTGTAAACTTTTTCATTTATTTTAAAAGAATGCAATGATGGGCAGGGGAGAATACACTTAATTATATAATGTGAAACAGGTTTTTTTTTTGTTTGGTTTGGGTTTTTGTTGTTGCTTTTCCCAGTTTTTGAAACCACGTCTGGCAGTGCTCAGGGCTTACTCCTGGCTCTGCATTCGGGGATCACTCCTAGCAGGTCTCTGAGAGCCATATATTATGCCAGGGATCAAACCTGGGTGATTACATGCAAGGCAAGTACCCTCCTTGATGTAATTATCTCTTCAGCCCCTAAAACATAAAAATATCTTACTCTTCTTCATTCCATATCTCATTCTTTTTTTTTTCTTTTTGGGTTACACCCGGTGATGCAGAGGGGTTACTCCTGGCTCATGCACTCAGGAATTACTCCTGGCAGTGCTCAGGGGACCATATGGGATGCTGGGAATCAAACCCGGGTTGGCTGCGTGCAAGCAAACGCCCTACCTGCTGTGCTATCATTCCAACCCCATCCATATCCCATTCTTTAGAGTGAGATATCACTTCACTTATATCACTTGTTGTCCCGTTGCTCATCAATTTGCTCAAGGGGGCTCCAATAACGTCTCCATTCCTCCCTGTTGCGTGCTAGTGTAGCCCAGTGGTGTCTGCTTGCTCCAGGAACATGAAGAGGATCACAGCTTCTCCTTTCTTGTCCTTCCCAATGCTCCTATATTGGGGGCTCTTTGAGGGTCAAGTTACGTAATGAGGCCCATTATTGTACTGTTTTTGGCATATCAAATACGCCACGGGTAGCTTGCCAGGTTCTGCTAGAGTGAGGTACAAATATTTTTGCATAGTGTCTTTCCCAATCAAATTACATTCCCTTTTTCACTGAATCCATCTTGGCCATGTTTTTCTTATTATCATAACCTTAGGATTTGAAGCTAGGCAGTCTGATCTCAAAGATCATCAAAATTGATCATGCTTGGAGCTGGAAAAATCATTCAGAGGGTACGGTGCTTCCCTCATATGTGCTCACTGTGTTGTGATCTCCATCACACGTGGTCCCCTGAGTACCTCCAGCTATCATTCCCAAGCGAAGGGTGTAGGGGGAGGTATGAAAGAAAATACCATATTAAAGCTTGCAGGAATGTGGTTTTACAAATACTTGAAAATATTAGTTTGCATAAAAGTAGATAAAGTAGATTGAGAACCATAGAACTAGCACATCAGGTAGGGCACTTTCCTTTCACAGCTGACAGATGTGAGCCCCGGCACCACGGAGGATTCCCTGAGCACAGAGCCAGGAGTAAGTTCTGAGCACAGCTGAGTATGACCCAAATAACAAGACAGATTTTTTTTAAATGAAAGTATCTTAAGAAACCACAATATACTGACAATATAATTTTACATATAAATATATTTACAATATAAAGTATATATATTATAATACGAAACAGTCACATAATACGGAATGAGTATATAACTGCTGTCTGAGGAGAAGGGAGTCACTGTTATCTTTCACTGGTAACATAATTGCCAAGGTAACATCACTGCAGTGAAAACAAGATCACCTAGCTTTATTCAGTTTTTTTGTTCATTTGAGCAAATAAGTCATGAAACAGTTCTGCTAAGTACTTTGGAAATTTTTGTAATTGGATGTGAATGTAATGATGTAGCTGTAGGAGGGTAAGTGGGGAGTGTCCATTTTGATTGGGAATAATGTCATAGTTTGCTAGTAATTTTATATAAGAACTTTATATTTGTGTTATTTTTTAAAATTCTCTATATTTTCATGTTTTTTAATAGTTCCTAAGATTGTATAACTCTTCTTCAGTGACTTGGGATTTGTCAGGTATAAGTAGATCTTAGGTTTTACTTTTCTGTAAGATTATTTTACCAAAAGAGTCTTTCCTTATTGTAGGGGCTGGAGGGCATTTATTTGCCTTGCACACAGCCGATCCCGGTTTCGACCGCATCCCATATGGCCCCTGAGCACCAACAGGAGGGATTTCTCAGTATCCCAGATGTGGCCCCAAAATAGCAACAACAAAAAAAGAGTTCCTTTATTGTTGTTATTGATGTTACCTTCAAAGGGAATGTCTAAATTGAAGGAAATCTGCACAAATTGCTTTTTTTTTTTTCCCCTTTTGGGTCACACCTAGTGATGCTCAGGGGTTACTCCTGGCTCTGCATTCAGAAATTATTCCTGGCAGTGCTCGGGGAACCATATAGGATGTGGGGGATTGGGTCCAGTTATCATGTGCAAGGCAGATTCCCTCCCTGCTATACTAGCACTCCGGCCCAAATTGCTTGTTTTACGATGAAGTATGCCTTTAAGATTATTTCAAAACTACAGTGGGAGAGAAGAACCATTAAGATTCTACAAATGCAGACCAAAACGATTCCCTGTTTCAGTTATAACTTAGAAAAATGCCAAAGCCCTCTAGTAGAGAAATAAAAAGCATATGTCCAAGTTGTATCACAGTCTTCCTATATTTGTTTCTGATTAACTGCACTGCTCTCTTAAAATTACACACACGTGTGGTCTTTGTCTCACAGGTACACTCTGGAAATGATCAAACTAGTACCACATAATGAAAGTGCATGGAACTATTTGAAAGGGTAAAGTTTTTTGTTTGTTTTCTGTTAAAAAATCGGCCTGGTTATATGCATTATGGAGTATGTTCCGTAGTTGGATTTCAAAAAGATAGATATTAAAGTGTTTCCCTTTTTTGCTGGATTTGGATTTAAGGTCAGAAGAGCCAGCACTATTGTAAACATGTCTGAAATCATCATTAAGAAATGGGTTTACTGGGGCTGAGCAATAGTGCAGTGGGGAGGGCGTTTGCCTTGCATGTGGTGGACCTTGGTTCGATCCCCGGCATCCCATATGGTCCCCCAAGCACCGCCAGGAGTAATTCCTGAATGCAGAGCCAGGAGTAACCCTGAGCATCTCTGGGAGTGACTCAAAAAAACAAAAAAAAAGAAAAAAAAAGAAATGGGTTTCCTAAAGTGTGGGGGGGCAGGATAGAGACCTGAGGACACTGGTGGAGGGACACAGTTGGGACTTTGAAAACTAGTACTAACAGCCTATAAATCTGTCTAAAATAAAAATACTTTAAAATTTTTAATTTGAAAAATCAGAAGTGTTCCTGTTAGCACCCAGTTACAGTGCCCTCTCTCCTTAAGCGCAGACAGTCTGGGTGAACAGTGATGTATCTGTATCGTGTTCTTAACCCTCAAGACGCGTCACTGCTCACTCTCCCCACGTGGGCACTGATAGAAACTGACTCCTATGTGTGTGATGTCAGAAGCTCCACAGCACAGGACAGAGCCCAGTCACACTGAGAGAGGTGGGCCCGAGCCATAGTAACGGGGAGGGCGCTCACCCTAAAGCCCCTCATGGTCTCCTGAGTTGTACCTGAAATAAGCCCTGAGCACTGCTGGCTACGGCCCAAAGAAGTAAAGACATTTGGAAATGTGTCAGAGCTGGCCTGCTTAAAGGGATAAGGAACCATTTTAAGACATCTCCTGTTTTTCTTCTCTTTAATTTTAAAAAGAGGTTAACTTTTTGCTATAACTTTACATACTATGCAGTTTGAACTATGCAATGGTCACTTTTAGGCTTTGTTATCCTTTTACTTATTTTAGTATACTTTTAAGTATATGTGATAAAATGCTTATGTAATTGAGATTTTCATTCCATCCGCTTTCAGAGCAACTCTCTTTTCATGCTTATATTGTAGAGGTTACTTTTTCTTGATTTTCATTCTCAGATTAGTTGTTTTTTTTTTTTTAGGATTTTGCAGGATCTTGGTCTTTCCAAATATCCCAATTTATTAAATCAGTTACTTGATTTACAACCAAGTCACAGTTCCCCCTACTTAATTGCCTTTCTTGTGGATATCTATGAAGACATGCTAGAAAACCAATGTGACAACAAGGAGGACATTCTTAATAAAGCCCTAGAGGTAAGCCCTGGTGGGACTTGGTGCTTTTCTTTTTGCTATTTCAGAATTAGGTCTGCTCAGGTCCATTAATTCATGCCTCCTTCCAGCACAGTGAAATGGGAGCCCACTGCTTACTGCCCACAAGGCCAGGTGCCTCTGAACAGCTTTGCTGGAAGGGAAAGACTGTATTGCAGTCCTGAGTCTAGGAAGGAAGGGGCAGTCCTCACATCTGCGTAACCATCATCATTGTTTCAGAGAGTATTTACACAAATTGATGGAGAGGCTTGAAACTTCTGCTGCTTGAAAAACAGGAGGTGGAGCTGGAGCAATAGTGCAGTGGGGAGGGCATTTACATACACCTGGATGACCTGGGTTCAATCCCCGGCATCCCATGGTCCCTGAGCATCTCCAGGTGGCCCAAGGGAAAAAGTAAAGAAAAACAGGAGGTGGATTTAGCAGAATGGAGGGCCTGGAGAATCTTGACATGATCTGTTTGCTTGAATGTTGTTTTCTCTGCACTCCCCTAAAACACACTGACAGGTCTTAGATTCTTTGCTGACCCTTAAAAGGTGAAAAGCAGGCAGGGAAGGAGTGGTAGAGTGAATTTCTGCTGATCCTTCTTTCCTGGAAAAGGTGTAACATCAGGCTGCGGAGGTGACTAAGAAGTGCCCAATCTTTGTGTACAGGAACCCCAGGGTTTATCCTGGCACCCACGATCCCCTGAGCTGAGAGCAGGTTGGCTGTCCCCAGGAACTGAATGGTGTACCATCCAGAGAACAAGCAGAGTGTGTGCCATGGCCATCATTCTGCAGAGCCTTTCCTGCAAACAGTGTGACAGAGTTAGCAATGATTTATGAATGTTCTGTAGCCCACTCTGTCTTTTTAAGCTTCATTGTTTTAAGGCTCACCAGAAAAGACAGATAAGACACTTGCCTTGCATTCAGCGCACTCGGGACCATAATCCCCTGAGCACCACCAGCAGTGATCCCTGAGCACAGCTAGATGTGGCCCAAAAGATTAAAAAGCAAAACAGTAATTGCCTTCAAGGGTTACCAGAAGCCAATGTACGGCTCTTGCATCTGTTAAGGGCAACCCCTGCATCACTAGTAAACACAGTATCTGACTATAGTAGCATATTTCATTTGAACATTAATCTCAGTTAAAGTGTATTGGACATAAAGGATTTACCCATTTCATTGACACATTTTCTTCAATGAGTTTTGTTTCTGTTTTTGTTTTTACTTTTAGTTATGTGAAATTCTAGCAAAAGAAAAGGATACTATAAGAAAGGAATATTGGAGATATATTGGAAGATCCCTTCAAAGCAAACACAGCACAGAAAACGAACCTCCAGCAAATGTACAGCAATAATGCCATCCAGAAGAATTTGATGGATGCTTTTATTTTTTTAAAAGACTCTGAAGCAAGAGTTTAAAACTAGAGTGGTCACTCCCTTTGTGGTATTAAACATGAATCACAAAGGTAATTGCTTTCTAACAAGAACTAAGTTATGTTCCTTGGGTGCTGCTGCTGTTCAGACTAGTTCTAAGTAATTCAATTTTTCAAAGAAATGTAGTTCAGGGGAGTGGGGCCGTGAGGGAGGGAGAAAATCAGAAAGTCCATAAGGATCACTGTAGTCTTATAAACATTAATTCTAATTCCTTAGCATCACCTTCTCCCCAAATGGTCTGTGCATTAGGGCTTATGCAATGAGTGAAGGTAATGTCTGTGAATGGGAGGTCGCTTGATTCTGGGTTAAGCAAGCAGGGAATGCTTTTGTTACATTAAGAGCTGCTATGCCGCACTCACAGTATCTTGCTACCACTGTAACCAACTAATGCCAAAAGAATGGTTTTGTAATAAAATTATAAGAGGTATCCTAAAACATAGTCAGAGTCTTCTTTTTTGAAATAGCATTTAACTTTGTATAAATGGCATTGTTTCAGCTTAGAAAAGTAATTGAGGAAGAAAATAACACTATACCACTGCCATCCCTTTGTTCATTGATTTGCTCGAGCGGGCACCAGTAAAATCTCCATTGTGAGACTTGTTACTGTTTTTGGCATATCGAATACACCACGACTAGCTTGCCAGGCGCTACCTTGTGGGCGGGATACTCTCCGTAGTTTACCAGTTTCTTCAAAAGGGATGGAAGAATCAAACCGGGTCGGCCGTGTGCAAGGCAACCACCCTACCTGTTCTGCTATCACTCCAGGACTGTAGGAAGAAAATACCGCTATAAAATTATAGAGATGGAGGTATGGTGCCACCAGCCAGTCAACCTGTACCTGCGGGGCGAGTGCATCAGCAGCCTGATGGTGCCTTCAGGCTTCCTGATACCCCAAAACTGCTGCTGTGCCTATGGCCAGACCCCAACAACTTGGGACCAAGTTTACCAAGAAATTAAATGGCCAAAAGTTAGGTATGTGGGAGCCATACCCACAAACCACCTCCAGCTCAGCTATATGAACTCATTTATTGGCCTTATTTCAGAGACCCATAAATAAATCTCAAAACAGATCGAAAGCCACAGTTAATCTCGGACCCACTCATAGCTAAACAGATGGGTAAATCAGAGGGGGGCGGTTGGCCTGGTGACCCACCCAAGCAGAGCCCCAGCAGCTACTTGCTTCCACAATCCAAAATTGCTGCCACACCCCAGCATGACTCCACTGTCTCAGGACGGACCTCACCAAGATATAATCTGCTGAAAATTCGGGTATGCAGGTTCTGTGACCGAAATCTCCAGGCTTTCTTGGAATTGGGGTGGGCTATCTCCCTCCCACTTCCCAATACACAAGAAAGCACTGGCAGTCACCTCCACAAACCAACTCCAGTACCACCCTGTAAGCTCTATTGCTGGCCTTGCTTCAGAGACCCCTAAATAAATCTTGAAAGAGATCAAAAGTTGCAGAAAAGCTTGGACCCATGCATAGCTGAACAGACTGGGGTAAGTTGGAGGGGGCGGGTTGGCCTGGTGACCCGCCCAAGCAGAGTCCCCCCACAGCCACTTGCTTCCACAATCCAGAATCACCACTATGCCCCCAGCTTGACTCCACCGTGTCAGGATGGACCACACAAGATATAATCTGCTGAAAATTTTATAATGTGGATCTTAGCTCACCAACAGCCCTGACCCAGAGAACAGCAGCAAGTCCTAAAGACACCACAGTGCTGGAGATCTCTCCGGGCCCCATACTGAGCCAGTTTCACCAGGGCACCCCAGATGGAGCAGCTGTGCTCTTCCCACATACTCCAGATGGAATCCCTGTGACCAAGAGCTTCCACAAGCAAGGCCCAGGTATGTGGGTTCCAGGACTGAATCTCCAGGCCACATGGCAGCAAAGGAGCCAAGCTGTCCTCCTTGGGTACCTGCCTGTCCAGCAGACTGGCTGTCATGCCCAAAATTTGCCTCCAGGTGCCATCTTAGTGCACCAACAGCCCTGGTCCAGAGACACAGCAGCAAGACCCAGAAGACACCACAGCACCAGAGATCTCTCCAGGCCCCATACGGGACCAATTTTACCATAGCACCTCAGATGGAGCAGGTACACTCTCCCTGCCTACTCCAGATGGAATCTCAGTGAACAAGAGCTTCCACAAGCAAGGTCCAGGTGTGCAGGTTCCAGAACTGAATCTCAGGCCACATGGTGGCAGAGGAGCCAGGCTGTCCCTACCCAGGTCCCTGTTCACCCAGCGACTGGCTGTCACACCCACAATTTGCCTCCAGGCACCACCTTAGCGCACCAACACCTCAACAGCACTGGCCCAGAGACTCACAATTGAATCCCAAAATGAATTAGTACCATACAGATATGTTTCTGGAACCCATTTAGAATCTAGAAATTTACATTTACAATCGTAGCTGGGCAAGCTCTCATGATACTCAAAATGAGCAATGGAAAATAAATTATCTAGCATCTGCCTCTGGAAGGTAGGCTTGAATGGTGGTGGGAAATTCTGAGCAAATGATAATGTCCAAAATTAGAGAGTATTGGGGAAATTGTCTGCCGTAGAGGCAGGGTGTGCACTGGTGGAGGGATGGGTGTTTGATCATTGTATGGCTGAATCTCAAACATGAAAGCTTTGTAACTATCTCATGGTGATACAATTAAAAAAAAAAGTGGAGTTCATGCCCAATTCAATCAGCTTAATCAATGGCTAAACAAATAGCAGTATTCCTACATTATTTAAAAACAATAATAAAATTGTAGAGAACAAGAAACAATTTCATCAAAGGAAATATTTTAAAATGTGAATTGGGGGGGGGCTAGAGCTATAGCACAGTGGGTAGGGTGTTTGCCTTGCACACTGCTGACCCGGGTTCAATTCCCAGCATCCCATATGGTCCCCTGAGCACCACCATGAGTACAAAGCCAGGAGTAACCCCTCTCCATCTCCAGGTGTGACCTAAAAAAGCAAAACAAAAAAAAAGTGAATTGATCAGTTGTTTTTTATTTTATTGTCAAGAGTTGATTTGAGCATACAGTTCGTTCAAATCAAGCAGGCAGAGCTGGTCAGGACCAAAGTAGGCAATTTTATAGAGAAAATGCGAAAGCCAGCAAGAAAACTATTTGGCAGCAGCATAGTTGTTACCTTATTTGGGAAAATGCTTATTTGGGCTTTTCATTAGTTTGAAGTTTATTCTGAAGATATTCATAAGTTTTTTTCAATATACCAACTCTAGCTTAAGTGGATTTTTTAAAAATTGTTTCGTTTTAAATTCGCCCATTCTTGACCGCAAGCAACACTATCCTCTACAAGTGACGTACACAGCTTACAGAATTGTTTGATTTTCTAGAAACACAGCCCTAACTCATACTACAGAACTGAATCATCAAGTTTCTTGCATGTGCCGAGATAAGGAAGCTGCTAGAGAGAAAGCTGACTCAGGACCTTCACTTTCCCCACAGGCCATCCGAACTTGCATGTTGCCCATGACAGGAAGACCCATAATGTATCTTAACTTAAAGCTTCACAGCCTCAGGGGCTGGAGCGATAGCACAGCGGGTGGGGCGTCTGCCTTGCACACAGCTGACCCGGGTATGAATCCCAGCATCCCATATGGTCTCCTGAGCACCGCCAGGGGTAATTCCTGAGTGCAGAGCCAGGATTAACCCCTGTGCATTGCTGGGTATGACCCAAAAAGAAAAAAAAGCTTCACAGCCTCTGCAGTTCTGTAAGACATGCTAGAAAGGAAGTGTTGCGCAAGCTAGTTGCTGTACCTACACATAGTTAAATCTCTAAATAAATTTTCGATGTCCAGAAAGTCTGGGGGGCAAAATGGGGTGCTGAGGATCGAAGTCAAGTCTGTCTCATGCAAGACAAGTACACTACCCACTGTACTACTTGTCTGACCCATAAGTGATATTTATTCATCAAATACATTTCGTAGCATGGAATCAGATGAAGAACAGTTGAAATGTTTAATGCCCTTGACCTCTGATACACCTAAATAAGGGCCTTCCAATGGGCAGCAGTTGTAGAACACCACACTGGCTCAGTGAGAACTCTGGCCAAGTCAAGGGGCTCTGTGAAAAGGTCACCAGTTTAAAAGGATTTGCCTAATATCCCTGCCTGTGCTGCTGTTTACACTGTTACTGAAAAAAAAAAGGTGCTGGCAAACTACCAGTGTCTTAGTGAAAATCACAGTACCAGACTTATTATTGGATTCCTCACAGCCTTGCGTCCCTTGAAGAATATTCTTGATGAATCAATGATATGTATTTTATTCATTTTTTTAAGCCAAGATTGTGGCTTAGTGATCTCGCATATGTCTTAGGAAGTTTTATTCCTAAACTAAAACAAAATCAAAACAATTTATCTTTTTAATGTTGTGTGATTGTGTGGAAATACGCATAATGCATGTGGTACTGGTTGTCTTAAAAACTTGTACAGCTGTAATATGCCAAGCAGGCTACTTTTCATGGAATGCTATTTTTACTTGAACAAATAACTGCTGTGTTACGATGACTCACAAGTGTGGGCTGACATACATGATCTCAAAAATGAAGTGAGTTCCTAACTTGAAGAAAAACAACGAGGGGCTGGAGCAATAGCACAGTGGTAGCGCGTTTGCCTTGCATGTGGCTGACCCGGATTCAATTCCCAGTATCCCATATGGTCCCCTGAGCACCGCCAGGAGTAATTCCTGAGTGCATGAGCCAGGAGTAACCCTTGTGCATTGCCGGGTGTGACCCAAAAAGCAAAAAAAAAAAAAAAAAAGAAAGAAAAGAAAAACAACAAAAGTATAAAATTTGAACTTTCAAAGCGATCTCTGTAACTCCAACCAGAGGTGACTTAGGAACAGTGGTGGTAGAGAGTCAGGGGCACTTTGGGGTTGTGGGGTGCTGTAACTTTGTATATCAATGCCATAACTTTTAACACTTTTAACCGTATTACATTAAAAAAAATTTAAATAATGTGCATTCTGTACCGTAGAGATTGGCCAGCATCTCAACCTGAAATGTGTTATTTTTGTTTTTGTTTGTTTGTTTTGCTTTTTGGGTCACACCCGGTGATGCACAGGGGTTACCAGTACCTTGCCCTGCACTCTGGAATTACTCCTAGCAGTGCTCGGGGGACCATATGGGATGCTGGGAATCAAACCCCGTTCGACCGTGTGCAATACAGATGCCCTCCCCACTGTGCTATCACTCCAGCCCTCAACCTAAAATGTGTACTCTTGTCTTTTTCCCCTCTGGAGAAGCCTGTGTTCTCTTTTGAGCATGTCTTTTTCTCTCTACCTCTCTTAAGCAGTTTTTCTCTTAAACTTTTATTTCCAAAATATTTTAAACCATAAACTTGTCATTTTTCAGACAATCCTCTCATGATGTTAGGATATTAGGGATGGCAAAAGTCTGTTCTGCAATGACTGGCTAAAAAAAAGTAGGGCATATAGTAGTAGAATACTACTCAGCCATAAGAAAACATGAAGTCTTGTAATTCACTGATACATGATCATGCTAGGGAAATGAATCAGATGGAAAGGGACAGGCACAATGATCTCACTCACCAGCAGGATATAAAGAAACATAGTAGGGGAATAATCAATGCCAAGAGGCAATAGAAGGGCCAGAACGATAGCATAGCAGGTATGGCATTTGCCTTGTATGCAGCCAACCTGGGTTCAATCCTTGGCATTCCATAATGTTCCCTGAGCACCTCCAGGAGTAATTCCTGAGTGAAGATCAGGAAAACTGGTCCTTAATAGGAAGCTTGCCACTGAGGGTGTAGGGGAGAGTTAGGAGAGGCCAGGGAAAGGACCACCACAGCAGCACGAGAGAGTCACTGGAGCAGGACTAGGTGCTGAAAGGAGGTAGAGTGAAATGCATGATACCCTGTAAGTCACAGTATGAGAAACCACTGTACCTCAAAGGGGGTAAGAAAAAGGGAAAAAGAAAAAGCCATGGAGGCAGGCTGGGGTGGGAGGGAAACCAGGGTCTTGGTAAGGGAAGTGCACATTTTGGATGGATTAGAGTTGGGAGACTGCATGCCTGGAACTCACTCATGAGTAAATTTGCAATTCACAGTGATCCAATTTTTAAAAGTTTTTAATAACATCTGTTCAAATTACAAGATGGAACTCTATAGAAAGTTCATTAATAATAGAGTTGAGTTTGCAGATTCCAATCTTTGAGATCCTGCTTGTCAAATTTTTGAAATGGTAACAGCAAGAAATATAAATATCCTGAAAAACTGTTCTAATACTTCCTTTCTATGTGTATGTATGTGTGTGCATTATTTTCACATATTAAGAATATTGCAGCAGATTGAGCACAGTAAATATGAGAATAAGGATATCTTGAGAATATAGATATCTTTTATTAAATCAGAGCTTGGAAATTTGCACACATACAAACGTAAAATGTAGTTTTTAACTTATTTGCATGATGTTTGGATCTGTGTCGTGGGTCCTGTCCAAAACCTGGGCAAAAGTCAACAGACAATGTGATTCTCAAGTCTTTATTATACTTAGAATCAGATCTGATGGGGGTGAACTCCAGAGTTCATAAGTGCCTTGGAGGGTGTTTCCCAGCCCCCATTTCTCCCACCATACTCCTGGCACTTTGTTCTCTGGGGCTCTTCTTCTGGTGCTGGTGTTATGTTCGGGCCCACAACTGGCTATGCCCAGGGCTGACTCCTGGCTCTGTACTCAGGGATCATTCCTGGCAGGGCTCTGGACCATTTGTGGTATTTGGGCTGAACCCTGGTGTTGGTGCCCAACCAGATCATGAAGATGAGTCCTTGGACGCTGCCCAACAAGCAGAAAGCAGAACCAAGACCCCACATTGCACTAAGTGGGCGGGCCTATGCTTGAGAGTCTGATTGATATGGGAAAATGCAAATCTGACCCTCTGTGGCCAGCAAATGCCTGCAGCACAAAGCAGCAGCTTCCCCTTCTCACATATCTCAGAAGTAGCTAAACTTTAGATGTAAACATTTTCTCCTGTTTATCACAGACCACAGGGTGAGGAGGTTATAACAGTTACAGTTACAGTTTCTGTAACTGACTATGTTTTCTAACTATGTTTCCGTTACTGTAACTGACCATGTTTTCCCTTACCTCCAGTTCCCTTCCTACATTTTTGAATTTCATTGGTGATTCTTCCTACCTTGTTGAATTTCATTGGACGTGATTATAATCCAGCAAATAAAAGGAGTCTGAAAAGGCTGCTCTTGGTCACAAGATCTGAGCGAGTCTTGTGATCCTCTGTGAACATTAATTTCTTTCGCGTTCCTTATCTCAGCACCTCAGACCACCTAACTGAACCTTCATACAACATGTGGGGTCGGAAGATAAGGACCAGTATGGGAGAAACCAAGAGGGTAAACGTTGCACCGAGCTTGAATAGCCTCTCCGCAGATCAGAAAAAAAGAAAAAGGGGTAATGGGTAATTCGTAATATCACAGCAGGATGCCTATATTGACATCCTGAACTCTCTTAACAAAAGCAGCTGCTCTGCCTTTGAAGGAACAAATAATGTGACACCTCCTTGAGAGGTACATAGGTACTGCTGTTGGTTCTAGCCCAGAAATAAAGATCAGTTCAGTTTATAACTGTGGAAAAGGATAGGAAAAGAATTGCATCATGCACATAAAAATGGAGACTTGATCTCAGCAGATGAATGGGGCGCGTATAATTGTATTGCTGCTGCCCTGACTTCTTTGCAATTTTTTTTTTTTTTTTTTTTTTGCTTTTTGGGTCACACCCAGCGATGCTCAGGGGTTACTCCTGGCTTTGCACTCAGGAATTACTCCTGGCGGTGCTTGGGGGACCATATGGGATGCCAGGGATTGAACCCAGGTTGGCCGCGTGCAAGGCAAACGCCCTACCCGCTGTGCTATCACTCTGGTCCCCCACGACTTCTTTGCAATTTAACTGAGTCTGAGGAGCCTTCTCTCTTGCCTTCTCATATGGCGCTCTCTACTGATCCGTTTTCGAAGCAACTTACAGTTGCTTCTTGTAGCCTACTTCTCCTTCTGGGAGAAACTAACAAGCTTCTGGGAGTTTCCTACCCACATGGGACAGCCTTGCAAGCTTCCCATGGTGTATTCATATGCTAAATCCAGTAACAAGCTGGATCTCATTCCCCTGACCCTGAAAGAGCCTCCGGTGTGACATCTTTGCCCCCCCCCCCCCAGTCGAGAGAGACTTCTAAGATCTCAGGGAAAGGACAAATGGAGAGGTTACTGAGCCTGCTCGAGAAACCCGAGATTAACGAGATTTCGTGATTCGTGATATCAGTATAGGGGAGAGGAATCTGCATTGTCGATTTACGTTTACTACTTGCATTCTCTGATTCAAGAATCTGAAGCTCTTTATATCGGGCAAAATTGAGCCAACATCTGCCCAGTTTGTGGCGTTTCCAGTCGTTTGTAATCCTGATGTGCAAGAAAAAAGGCAGGCAGGTGAAGATGAGCCTGTTCCCTTTAAGTTTCTTTCCTCACTTAAGCAAGCTGTAGCAACCTATGGTGTTACTTCTAACTATGTGCTGGCCCTTCTCGAAAATTTTACAGAAGCTAATACTCTGCTCCCACTGAATTGGCAGACTCTTGCAAGGCAGTGGTAGAAAATTCTCAGTATGTGCATCTGAGGGAAGAAATGGAAAAAAGGGATTTAATAGATATATGCAGGACACTTCATCCTCAAAAAGCTGATTATACATTCTTCTTAACTGTGCATGGAACATTCTCCAAGATAGACCACATGCTGAGCCATAAAACATACCTCCATAAAATTAAGAAGATAAAGATTGTATCAACGATCTTCTCAGACCACGATGTGCTGAAATTAGAAATAAATCACACACACAAACAGAAAACAAAATCAAACACCTGGAAATTAAACAGCTCACAATTGGACAATAAGTGACTTAGAAAGGAAATCAAAGAGGAAATCAAAGGATTCCTGGAAACGAACGACAGGAAGGACACGAGTTACTAAAACCTATGGGACACAGCAAAAGCCATGTTAAGAGGAAAGTTCATAGCTCTACAAGCATTCCTCAGGAAGGAGGAGCGAGCCCACATATGTAACCTAACCTCACAGCTTAAGAGAATGACCAACAAAAGGAGCCCAATCCGTACAGGAGGAAGGAAATATTAAAATTCAGAGCAGAAATTAACGAAACGGAAACAAAAAAAAAAAACAATCCGAAAGATCAATGAAACCAAGAGCTGGTTCTTTGAGAAAATAAACAAGATAGATAAACCTCTAGCAAGTCTCACAAAAAAAAAAAAAAAGGAGAGAGAAAACCCTAATAAACCAAACCAGAAATGAAAAGGGGGAAGTTACAACAGAAATTACAGAAACACAAAGGATCCTCAGATTACTTTGAGAATCTTTATTCCATGAAACACGAAAACCTCGAAAAAATGGATAAATTCCTAGACCCCTATAGCCTCCCAAGGCTGAACCAAGAAGAACTGGAATTCCTGAACAAACCTATCACCATCAAGGAAATTGAAACGGTAAGAAAAAGTCTCCCCAAGCACAAAAGCCCTGGCCTAGATGAATTCACTAGTGAATTCTTCCAGACCTTTAAAGAGGACTTACTCCCAATCCTCTTTAAGCTTTTCCAGGAAATTGAAGTATCAAAAACACTTCAAACAGTTTCTATGAAGCAAATATCACTCTGATACCAAAAGGAGACAAAGATACCACAAAGAAAGAGAATTACAGACCGATATCCCTGATGAACACAGACACAAAGATCCTCAACAAAATATTAGCAAATAGCAAATTTTTGCTGAAATTAGCAAAACTCATCAAAAAGATCATACACCATGACCAAGTAGGATTCATCCCAGGGATACAAGGATGGCTTAACATTCGCAAGTCAATCAACATAATTCATCATATCAATAAAAAATAATAAAAACCATAAGATCATATTAATAGATGCAGAGAAAGCATTTGACAATATTCACCACCCGTTTATGATGAAAACTCTCAGCAGATTGGGCATTGAAGGAACTTTCCTCAATATAGTCAAAACCATCTACCAAAAGCCCACGGCAAGTATCATTCTCAATAGGAAAAAACTGAAAGCCTTCCCTCTAAGATCGGGCACAAGGCAACGTTGCCTGCTTTCACCACTCCTATTCAATATAGTACTGGAAGTCCTGGCCATAGAAGTTAGATAAGGAAAAGATATCAAGGGCATACAGAAAAGAAAGGAAGAGGTAAAGTTATCACTATTTGCAGATGATATGATACTATACTTGGAAAACCCTAAAGACTCTACAGAAAAGCTCCTAGAAACAATAGGTCAATATAGTAAAGTGGCAGGCTATAAAATCAACACCCAAAAGTCCATGACTTTCTTATATACAAATAATGAAAGAGAAGAAAGAGACATTAAAAAACCAATCCCGTTCACAATAGTACCTCAGAAAATCAAGTACCTTGGAATCAGCTTAACCAAAGAGGTGAAGAACCTATACAAGGAAAATTACAAAACACTACTTCAAGAAATAAAGGAGGACATTAGGAAATGGAGACACATCCCTTGCTCCTGGATAGGGAGAATTAACATCAAAATGGCAATACTGCCCAAAGCACTATACAAATTTAATGCAGTCCGTATCAGGATACCCATGACATTTTTTAAAGAAATAGACAAAACACTCCTGAAATTTATATGGAACAATAAGCCCCCACGAATAGCTAAAGCAATCCTTGGAAAAAAGAAGATGGGTGGCATCACCTTCCCCAACTTCAAACTCTACTACAAAGCAGTAGTAATTAAAACAGCATGGTATTGGGATAAAAACAGACCTGCAGACCAATGGAACAGAACTGAATATCCTGTCACAGAACCCCAAATATATGGCCACTTAATCTTTGACAAAGGAGCAAGAAATGCAAAGTGGAACAAGGAAAGACTCTTCAACAAGTGGTGCTGGGAAAACTGGATAGCTATCTGCAAAAAAATGAACTCTGACCTCTGTCTAATGCTAGGTATAAAAGTCAGATCAAAGTGGATTAAAGATCTCAATATCGCACATGAATCTATAAGGTTTATAGAAGATAATATAGGCAGAACTCTCCATGACATTGAAGCTAAAATCATCTTTAAGGACGAAACAGCACTGACCATGCAAGTGGAAGCAAACATAAACAAATGGGACTACATCAAACCAAGAAGCTTCTGCACTTCAAAAGAAACAGTGACCAAAACACAGAAAGAGCCCACAGAATGGGAAAGGATATTTACCCAATAACCATCTAATAAGTGACTAATATCAAGGATATACAAGACACTAGTAGAATTGTATAAGAAAAAAACCTCCAACCCCATCACAAAATGGGGAGAAGAAATGAACAGAAACTTCCTCAAAAAAGAAATACAAATGGCCAAAAGGCACATGGAAAAATGCTCTACATCACTAGTCATCAGGGAGATGCAAATCAAAAGAACAATGAGATATCTCACACCACAGAGACTGGCACACATTCAAAAGAACAAAAGCAACCAGTGCTGGCGTGGATGTGGGGAAAAGGGGACGCTCCTTCACTGTTGGTGGGAATGCTGACTGGTCCGGCCTTTCTGGAAAACAGTATGGACAGTCGTTCAAAAACTAGAAATTGAGGGGCTGGAACAATAGCACAGCGGGTAGGGCGTTTGCCTTGCTAGAAGCCAACCCGGGTTCAATCCCGAGCATCCCATATGGTCCCCAGGAGTAATTCCTGAGTGCAGAGCCAAGAGTAACCCCTGCATTGCTGGTGTGACCCAAAAAAAGCAAAAACAAAACAAAAACAAAAACTGGAAATTGAGCTTCCATATGACCCTGCAATACCACTTCTTGGGAATATATCCTGAGAATACAAAAAAGCACAGTAGAAATGACATCTGCACCTATATATTCACTGCAGCACTGTTCACAATAGCCAAAATCTGGAAACAACCTGTGTGTCCTAAAACAGATGACTGGTTAAAGAAACTTTGGTACATCTACACAATGGAATACTATGCAGCTGTTAGGAGAGATGAAGTCATGAAAGTTGCTTATAAATGATAGACATGGAGAGTATCAAGCTAAGTGAAATGAGTTAGAAAGAGAGAAAAGACATAGAAGAAGTGCACTCATTTGTGGAATATAGAATAATATCACATGGGGGTTGGAGCAATAGCACAGCGGGTAGGGCATTTGCCTTGCACACAGCCGACCTGGGTTCGATTCCCAGCATCCCACATGGTTCCATGAGCACTGCCAGGAGTGATTCCTGAGTGCAGAAAAAAAAAAGAATAACATCACATGAGGCTGACACCCAAGGACAGTAGATACAAGGGCCAGGGGGATTGTCTCATAGCTGGAAGACTGCTTCATGAGCGGAGAGGAGAAGGCAGATGGAATAGAGAAGGGATCACTAAGAAAATGATGGCTGGAGGATTCAGTTGGGGTGGGAGATGCATGCCGAAAGTAGATAATGGACCAAACATGATGACCTCTCAGTGTCTGTGTTGCAAGCTATAATGCCCAAAAGTAGAGAGAGAGTATGGGAAATATTGTCTACAATAGAGGCAGGGGGAGGGCGGGAAAGGGGGGGGATATACCCGGGATATTGGTGGTGGGGAATGTGCACTGTTGGAGGAATGGGTGTTTGATCATTGTGAGATTGTAACCCAAACATGAAAGCTTGTAACTATCTTATGATGATTCAATAAAATTAAAAAAATAATAATAAAATAAAATTCTCAGTATGTACAATTAAATCATGGTGGAAGTGTAGCCGTCACATTTTGGCTTTACAGGATTTGTTTCTGACTCCTAATAAAATTTATAAAATCCCAAATAATATTTATGGCCCCCTTCCAAAAGGGACAGCAGGATTGGTCCTAGGAAGAAGCAGTATGACTGGGTAGTATTACATAAACATAGGACTCATTGACAATGATTTTGTGAATGAAATCTCGCTTATAGTAACTGTTCAAGTGGATATCAGAATATTCAAAGGGGAGCGTATTGCTCAACTGCTTTTGCTTCTGTGTATAATAGGAAAAAACACAGGTATGAAAAGAGAAGATTGATTTTGGAAGCACTAATGCAGAATTTTTTTCTTTTTTTTTGCTTTTTGGGTCACACCCAGCAATACACAGGGGTTACTCCTGGCTCTGCGCTCAGGAATTAATCCTGGCGGTGCTCAGGGGACCATATGGGATGCTGTAGATCGAACCCGGGTCAGCCACGTGCAAGGCAAATGCCCTACCCACTGTGCTATCACTCCAGCCCTAATGCAGAAATATTTGGGGCAAAAAAGATTACTGATAAAAAACTTACTTTTGTTATGACCTTTAAGAATCGGACAAAATTGGGCTGGAGCGATAGAACAGCGGGTAGGGTGTTTGCCTTGCACGTGGCTGACCCAGGTTCGATCCCCAGCATCCCATATGGTCCCCTGAGCACCGCCAGGGGTGATACCTGAGTGCAGAGCCAGGAGTAACCCCTGTGTATCGCAGGGTGTGACCCAAAAAGACAAAAAAAAAGGGATAAAATTCGAAAGTATGTTGGATTCAGGTGCTGATGTTACTGTTGTCCCCTCTCATCATTGGTCTATGGCAAAAGCGTCGTGTGGACGATACCTTTTCTGGTGTGGGTGTGGTCACTGATGTTCAGCAGAGTGTGTGACCTCTTCATTGTACTGATCCTGATGGAGACACAGCAGTCATCCAGCCGTATATTGCTCCAACAGCCATCATCCTATGGGGACAGAATTTGTTGCAAAAACTTGGTGTGAAGTATGTTAAAGAGAGAAAGGTGTCCCAGCAATCGCCTTTTTAATTTGGGCCGCTGCTCGAAGAACAGCTCTCCCAATAGTCTGGAAACAGGTTCAGCCTGACTGTTTGGGTTGAGCATTGGCCCTTGACAAAAGAAAAACTTGAGGCTTTATATGGATTGGTTACAGAACAGTTTGAATTGGGACATATTGTTTCTAGCTCTAGTCCCTGGAATTCACCTTTATTTGTTATTAAGAAAAAGACTGGTGATTGGCGAATGTTAACTGATCTAAGAAAAGTTAAC
This sequence comes from Sorex araneus, assembly GCF_027595985.1. Taxonomy (NCBI): domain Eukaryota; kingdom Metazoa; phylum Chordata; class Mammalia; order Eulipotyphla; family Soricidae; genus Sorex; species Sorex araneus. The sequence continues at coordinate 333,610,547 of NC_073302.1, read as the reverse complement.
GACTGCATAGAACCAATGGGCCCTTTACAAATAGGCCAGGCTAATTTGGCCATTATTCCACTGTTTTAGTGGAATATTATTGTAATTGATTTAAAAGATTGTTTCTATATCATCCCCTTAAGGGAAGAAGATAGAGAAAAATTTGCTTTTAATGTGCCTTTCTTAAATAATGAAACTCCTGCTAAAAGATATCACTGGAGGGGCTGGACCGATAGCACAGCCGGTAGGGCATTTGCCTTGCACGCGGCCGACCCGGGTTCGATTCCCAGCATCCCATATGGTCCCCTGAGCACTGCCAGAATTAATTCCTGAGCACAAAGCCAGGAGTAACCCCTGTGCATTGCCGGGTGTGACCCAAAAAAGCAAAATAAAAAGATATCACTGGACTGTTCTGCCTCAAGGGATGAGGAACAGTCCCACAATATGTCAGTATTTTGTTAATCAACCATTGGATGTAATAAGGGCATAGTACCCTGAAGTCAAAATTATTCACTATATGGATGATATTTTAATTACTGCTGCACCTCAGATAAATTTGCAGAAAGTTTATAAAGCTGTAACTTATGAACTAGAGTCATGGAGTTTAAAAATTGCACAGGACAAAATTCAACGTCAGTTTCCTTGGGAATTTTTGGGACAAATAATATGGGAGAATAAATTTACACCTCAAAAGGTCCAAATTCAGAAAGATAAATTTTAAAACTTTAAATGATTTTTTTTCTTTTTGGGTCATACCCAGCATGTAGGGTGTTTGCCTTGCATGCGGCTGACCCCGGGTTCGATTCCCAGCATTCTATATGGTCCCCCGAGCACCCCGGAGTGATTCCTGAGTGCAGAGCCAGGAGTAACCCCTGAGCATCGCCGGGTGTGGCCCAAAAAGCAAAAAAAAAAAAAAAAGGAATTACTCCTGGCGGTGCTCGGGGGACCATATGGGATACTGGGAAATGAATCCAGGTCGGCCACGTGCAAGGCAAACGCCCTACCCGCTGTGCTATACCTCCAGCCCCCAAAAACACTTTAAATGATTTTCAAAAACTATTGGGAAATATAAATTAGCTTCTCTGGGCATTCCAACCTATGCCCTACAAAATTTGTTTGACACATTGGAAGGTGATCCCTCTTTAAATAGCCCGAGGCAACTTAGCCCAACAGCTGAACAGGAATTAGAACTAATTGAGGAAATTGTTAATAAGGCTCAGCTAGATAGAATTGATTCTTCAGAAAACTTAAATCTGATAGTGTTGCATATTTCACATTCTCCTAGTGGAATTTGGTACAAGGAGCTAATACTATGGAGTGAACTTTTTTATACAACAAGCCTACTAAAACATTGGTTACTTATGTGTATAAAAAATCTCAATCCTCAAAGGAAGAAAAAGAACTAGATAATTAATAGGGAGTGATTCTGCTGAAATTACTGTACCATTGACTAGTGAACAAATCCAAGCGCTATGGGAAATTGATGAGGCTTGGCAAATTGCCTGCACTAATTCACTGTCACTGTCATCCCAATGTTCATCGATTTGTTCGAGTGGGCACCAGTAACGTCTCTCATTGTGAGACTTATTGTTACTGTTTTTGGCATATCCATAAGACACGAGTAGCTTGCCAGGATCTGCCATGCAGGCACAATACTCTCGGTAACTTGCCAGGCTCTCCGAGAGGGGCGGAGGAATCGAACATGGGTCAGCCTCGTGAAAGGCAAATGCCCTACCGCTGTGCTATTGCTCCAGCATCACCTGCACTAATTATTTGGGCAAAATTCTTAACAACTTTCCAAAGCAAAAGATATTTAAATTTCTTAAACTTACTAATTGGATTTGGCCTAACATTATAAAAGCTGAACCTATTAAAGCTGCAGTTACATTCTTCACAGATGCTAGCAAAGAAGGAAAGTCTGCTTATACCGATATGCAAAATATGGAGGTTTTAAAAACTCCATATAATTTGGTTCGAAAGAATGAATTGTTTGAAATTATTTCTCTTTTGCAAAATTATTTTGAACCAGTAAATAATGTAACAGACTCTCAGTATGCAGCTTGGACTGTCAATCATATACTTAATGTTGCTTTGCCTTTGAGTGACTCTGAGCTTATTTCTTTATTTAAAGATTTACAGCAAGTTTTGAGAGACTTTGAACACCCTTTATACATTACTCATACGGGTTCATACTGGTCTTTTGGGTCCTTTAGCTCAAGGCAATGATCGAGCTGATAAATTGGTTGCTTGCATCATCAGAATGCTTGTGTGTTGAAAACCAAATATGCCCTTACCTGGAGGCAAGCTAAAGACATTAGGCAATGTCCTACTTCTCAGCCTCATATGCCTTTGGGGGCTAATCCTTGAGGCATAGACAAATGAAATTTGGCAAATGGATGTAACTATTGTCCCAGCTCTTGGTAAACAAAAATATGTTCATCAATCAATTGATACCTATTCACATTTCCGATGGGCTTCTGTGTTATCTTCAGAAAAGTCAGGAGCTGTGATTACTGATTTGTTAGAAGCATTTGCTGTTATAGGCGTTCCTAAGACAATGAAAACTTATAATGCGCTTGCTTATACCTCTGCAAAAATGTGTGATTTTTTTCTCTGCTTATGGTATCAATCATATTACAGGAATTTCTTATAATATACAGGACAAGCCATTATTGAACGGGAAAATTGCTCACTTAAAGATGTTATTTAAACAAAAAGGAGGATTATATAAGGATTCTACTAGACAGCAGTTATCTAGAGCACTATTTACCTTAAATTTTTTTAACTGCTCTGAGAACATAACAACTGCAGAAAAACATTGGGAAGTTTAAAATAGCTCAGAAGAAACAAGTTCTAATATAATCAGAAATAATTCAGATAAAATTAATCAGAGAGGTAAAGTCCTTTATAGGGACCCAGTCTCTGGGAATTGGATACCAGGCCAGGTAGAAAGGTAGAGGTAAGGTTTTGCTTTTATTTCCAAAGATAAGGATCACATTTTTGGTGTCCCACCAAAAGACTGAAGCTTCTCAATGAATCACAACAAAAGACAGCAAATGAAAAGACTGCAGGATGGAATAAAGAGGCTCCGAGTCAGCCATCAGGCTCTGGACCAGAATGGACCTCCTGGGCGCAGACACCTTCCCGCAACACGGCAAGCAGCAATCCCCACATGGGGGAACATAAAAGCCCTGACCAGCCATGCTGAAGAGCTATTACATAACACTAACACGGAAAAAACTCCTGACGCTCTTTTTTTAGCCATTGTATCTCTCCTGAAATTACAGGTAAGTGCCTCTCCTCAAAAGCCTAATTATTAGGCTTTTACTAAAGGATGTTTTTTGGCAGGGCAGCCAAAATAAGCACTAGCACTATTGATACGATTTAGTCCAACAATAAATTTACCCCGCCCTGTCCTTAGCTTGTGTGCCTTTTTCTTATGTAATGTTGGGTAGTGTCCCATGCACACTTTATTAAACCATCTATGAATTCTAAGAAGGAGGAAGTTTCTATTTTTACAGGACCCAAGTAGGTGTCTAAATGCCGGTGGTTCTTCCTTTGCCACGGGGGAAGAGTCTGATAAGGGGAGCGCTTCAGCAGTTACTCATCCACCTCTCTTGAAGGACCAAGAGATTCCTGAGTTTGGAGGTTGACTCCATGGCCTGGAATCTGGCCTCACATTCTGGGGAGAGGGCAACTCAGAGAAGGGATCACCAAGTATAATGCGGTTGGAGGCCATGCGGGGGAAGGGTGATGCGGGCTGAATGTGGTCTAGAGACTGAACACAGTGGCCACTCAACACCTCTATTGCGAACCACAACACCTAATGAGAGAGAGAACAAAAGGAAATGCCCTGCCACAGTGGCAGGGTGGGGTGGGGGGAGATGGGATTGGGGAGGGTAGGAGGGATGTTGGGTGTACCAGTGGTGGAGAATGGGCACTGGTGAAGGAATGGGTTCTCAAGCTTTGTATGGGGGAAACATGAGCACAAAAATGTATAAATCTGTAACTGTACCCTCATGGTGATTCACTAATTAAAAATAAATAAATTTAAAAAAAAAAGAGATTCCTGAGTTTGCTCATTGTAACAAAGAATCATTACAGTGAGACAACTGAGGCAGTAGCTGATTGTGGAAAAACCTGGACTGTGAAATTCGTCCAGAAATGGCATGAGGACTTTGAAACATTATGGACTGCTATACTGCAGACTGAATTAGCTGTTGCTTAAAGTGTTGTTTTGCTTAGAGACTAGTTAGTCTCCATTGACAAATGTCTCTGAACCAGGACTAGGACTGGAATATCACTTAATATGTGTAAATCCTGTATGTGTAAACCCTGTATTATATAATGAAAAAGAATTTATGTGGTGAAAAGGTTAGAAATAATTTGTTAAAGCATAAAATATTATTCGAGAAGAATAGAACTCTAAAGCACATTTAAGGCTCACCTTCCTGCTCTGGGGTCTCCAGAAATTTGGCCAAGGATTATTTCTGATGGTTTGAGTTTTCTCAAAGCAGCATTAAGGTATTGCTGGGAAGATTTGTGAGAATGGGTGTTATTTGTTACTGGCCATTCTGTGTTTGATCTTTCATTTTAAGCAAAAAGGGAGAGATGTTCATGCCCCACCAGGTCATGAAGATGAGTCCTTGCAGGAAGCAGAACCAGGAGCCCATATTTCAATATGTGGGCGAGCTTGAGAGTGTATTTGATAATGGAAAAGGCAAAACTGACCCTCTGTAGCCAGCAAATTCCTGCAGCACAAAGCAGCAGCTTCCCCTTCTCACATATCTCAGAAGTAGCTAAACTTTAGATGTAAACATTTTCTCCTATTTATCGCAGACCCCGGGGTGAGGAGGTTATGACAGTTACAGTTACAGTTTCTGTAACTGACTATGTTTTCTAACTTACTTATGTTTTCCTTACTGTAACTGACCATGTTTTCCCTTACCTCCGGTTCTTTGTTTTGATCCTTCCTGTCACTGTCACTGTCATCCCATTGTTCATCGATTTGCTCAAGCAGGCACCAGTAACATCTCCACTGTGAGACTTGTTACTGTTTTTTTGGCATATTGAATACACCATGGGTAGCTTGCCAGGCTCTGTCGTTCGGGCGAGATACTCTCAGTAGCTTGCTGGGCTCTCCAAGAGGAGCAGAGGAATCGAACCCGGGTCGGCTGCGTGCAAGGTGGATGCCTTACCCACTACGCTATCGCTCCAAACCTTCCTACATTGTTGAATTTCATTGGACATGATTATCATAAGCCAGCAAATAAAAGGAAAGAAAAGAAAAAGGAAATTAAAAAATCAAAGGCCACTCTTGGTCACAGGATCTGAGTGAGTCTTATGAGCCTCTGTGAACATTAATTTATTTTGCATTCCTTATCTCAGCACCTCCGACCACCACACAACACCCTGGCAGGCTAGCTGCAAGGCAAACATCCGACCAACTGTGCTATTCTTTTGGGCCCATCTCTGAGGCTTTTAATTAAAATTCTTTGACTAGAAAACTCCCTTTCTCTGGTGAGAAATTGTTGCTTACACAATTGTACCACAACTATAGAAAATGACAGAAAGCAAAGGAATTTGTCTCTGCTCTCTTGTATCCTCTGCTCCACTGAGCAGAACAGAAAGAAAACCTGTTCTTCAGTTTGGGCTCCTTCAGTTGGCTTGTACCAGTCTCTTTGCCATAACTTTTGCCACAGTGTATAGTGGCTGGAATGCAAGCGAATAAGTAATGGCATAAAAGGACAGAAAGAAATAAAAGTATTTTCACTTCTCTGAGTTTTAGGAGTTCCCTTTTCAAAATAAGAGCCAGACCAAAGAGTTTGTGCAGGTCACTCTGTCTCACCTCACACTTCTGGAACCAAGCTCTGCCGAGTCCTGGCCAAAGGGCACCAGCAGAGAAACGTTCTGAGAGAAGCATCATTACTGCCACCATTTGACCTGGCGCACAAAGCCCATTGTTTTGTGATCTCAAATTGCTGTGCTGTGCGTTCCATTCAGATTTTATAGTGGAGTTTGGTAGGAAAGAAAGTTTATATGTGTTTACTCCATCTTACCAGGAATCAGTACCCCTTGTCTTTCTAGAAATTTCGTCCTTATTTGTTCTTTTTTTTGAGGGGTGGAGTGAGGGAAGTCAATAGGTTTATTATTATGCTTAAAAAATCTCCCCAAAGCCCTGGCTTGATTTTAGCTCCCAGGAGTACACTCCTGAGCTGCCTGATGTTCTGGGCAAGGGACATCTTGAGCCAGTTCTGCCCTTCTTCTTTTTTTTTTTTTAATTCTTTTATTGATTCACCATGTGGAAAGTTACAAAGCTTTCAGGTTTAAGTCTCAGTTATACAATGCTCAAACACCCATCTCTTCACCAGTGCACATATTCCACCGCCAAGAATCACGATATACCTCCCCCCTCCCCCCCACCTCCCCAGCCCCCCACCCCACATGTGTAACTGGTAAATTTCACTTTACTTTCACTTTACTTTGATTACATTCAATATTTCAACAAAAAAATTCACTATTATTGATTTGGAGTTTCTACCCCCTAAAGTCGATCTCAGGGTGCCGATCTTGACTGGCATGCAGAGTTTGATTCCTGCCACTCGATTACCCCACCCTAGCACTGCTTGGTGTATCCCTGAAGGCCTGCTAGCACCCAAGGCGTAGGGCCCCAGAGCACCGCTGGCCTGAGCAGCGTCATGGCACCTCCACATTCTAAAACTTCTGGCAAGGTTGGCTGAGTGTTACTTGAGGATGCTCCTGGGGCCCCAGGACACTGCCTATAGGATTCCCTCCCTCCAAATTGAGCCAAGAAAGTTCAAAGATTAAACAAGAAGGAAAACAGGGGCCTGAGAGATAGTTCGGGGTTTAAGACACTTGCCTTGCACAGAGTTGACCCTGCTTGATCCCCTGCCCTGCGTATGGTCCCCCGAGAGCCATCAGGAGCAATCCTTGAGCACAGAGCCAGGAATAATCCCTGAGCACTGTCAGATGTGTCCTATTCCCCATCCCATCTCCGAATAAACGAGAAGGAAATCCAACAGAGCCCATTTATCCATACCAATTAAAAGTCTCGGGGAGGCAAAGAGGTGGTAACTTAACTTATCCTAAGACACATGAGCAGCAGAGAAGTCCAGTGGCCACTACCCTTCTTTTTAACTTCTCTCAGGAGTTAAGAGCAATAGTACAGGGATAGGACAGTTGTTATGCATGTGGATGACCTGGGTGTGATTCCTGGTTCCTCAGCACTGCCAGGAGTGATCCCTGAGTACAGAGCCAGGAGTGAGGAGTAAGTCCTGAGCACCACCACGTGTGACCCAATGATAAACAACCTCTCTTAGGTTTCCTCACAGAAAGGGTTGTCCCACACAGCCACAGAAGCCTCCCTACACATCTTCTCCATACCTGGAGTTGTGCTTTAGCTCTGTGAAAACATTTTTGTAAGCACTTCATCTTTCTCCATCAGAGAGTGTGTCTAGTTCAAGTCATCCTGTCCCATGATGCCTTTTGGATGTGCTTCTGCATTAACTTTCCAAGTCATACCAGGGAGTCATGTGGCACTGTGAGGGGAAGATATGCCTTCATCCACGGCTCCTTCTAGGACCCCCCCAAATTTTGTTTCCAGTAGAAGTTCTGGCAAGTCTTGCATCTAAATTGGAGGCGAGGGCCCCAGGTTGTTCATCAGTGCTTCCCACACCTTATTCATCTCAGTGACTTCTACTTGGCTTTCGTAAGACCTTGTCCATGCCCAATATATTGAGACGCCCGCGGGCCAGCTGCAAGCACAACTTGTCAGGCTGACCTCACCCACACTTTGGGAGCTCATGAGCGTGAACTGCCCACATCTCCTATCTGAGCATCTGGCAAGCGGCATCTATGTTTGTTCTGTGGACTTGCAACCTGTATAATTACTGTGTCTCCAGTCACCGTGCGTGTCCAAGGACACTCATCAGTTCTGCCCTCCTGTCGCCTTCTAGATTTCCCTGGGAGCACAGCTTGTTCCTGACGACATGAACAGACCCCCTCCTGTGAGTGGAGCCCAGTGCCGAGGCTGGCCATGGCCTCCCCACTCGCCCTTTATAAACCCTTCCCTGCACAGCCCAGCTCACTCTTTTCTGCATGTTCTCTCTCTAGGAGACATCGTCTACTTCCAGAACACAGCAGGACTTTCTGGATGAATTTTTCTCAGTATAATTCCTAGAAACGGGGATATTTTTAGAGGGCTCCCAACTGGTGCTCATACACGCCTGGGTCACTCCCTGAATACTGGCCAAGTCGGTGAGCAGCTCGGTGTACAGGCTGTGGTGGTAGTTGGCGCCTGCGGGGGCATGAGTGGCTGGGAGGTGGTGGTGACCGGCAGTCAGGGCCCTGCCTTTCTTGGAATCAGAAACTTTGCAGTGTGTGAGGCATGTGTCAGCCCAGACACAGGGACTCTTGATTGCTTTATTATCTTTAGGCTCTTTATTATCTTCATAGCAGAGGTCCCGTCTGAGAAGCCACTCTACCACCAGCTTAGACAACTGCCAATCTCAGCTGTGTGCTGCTGTCCTTCAACCTAGACTCAACATGGCATTGAATTCTACTCGAATATGATTATGTTCCTAGATCAACATAGCATGAAATACATATTGCCATATATTTCAGGGTCTTGTGGTGAAAAATGGAATTAAGGGTGCATTAGTCAAAAACATAGCTTTGAGATCAGGGAGTTAGCTCAAGTGACAGCACATGTGGAGGGTATGAGGCTCACTATCCAGTCCCTGGCCCCACATGGATGCTTCATCCACCACAAGTGGGACCCTGGTGAGCCCTGAGCAACCCTGGGTGTGGCTTCTACTTCTAAAAATTTAGCCAGTTTTTCTTGTTTGTTTGGGAATCACACCTGGTGGTGCTCAGGGCTTGCTCCTGGCTCTGCCCACAGGGATCACTCCTGGCCATGCTTGGGGGATCATAAGGAATGTGGGGCCGCATGCAAGGCAAGCACCTTACCCGTAGTCTGTACCATCACTCTGGACCCTTTAATCTGTTTTTATTTTTTGAAAGATAATCTATAAAAATGACAGTCCAATTTTAAAAAATCATAGTGCTTTACCTTGACAAAGACAAGAAGCTATGGAAGAGGGCGTTGGAAGGGTGGAACTTGTGAGTTATGCTCTGAAGTTGATTGGGAAATTGTCTAAAACTGACTTGTTGAATTGACTGGGAAGTGCACAGCAGCTGTGGGTGACAGGAGACCTGCAGCTGTGAGATGAGGTGGGAGATGTGCCTAGTGTGTCCTGTGTGCTCACGTGAGGAGGGGTTTCTGTTCGAGCAGTCTTGTCCCTCCTGGGTCACACACAAACCAACATTTGTGTCATGCACAAATGGCTTCCATATACATCAGTCAACATAAAAAAATTCATTTTAAACATGAGAATAATTATGACTGCATCTAATTTTATTCATTGCTTTTCTCAATTTCCTTTACCTGGTCAATTTTCAACTCTAAATTAATTTTTCCTTCAAAATTCTCCTATTTGGGCCAGAATGATGGTACAGCCAGAAGGGTGCTTACCTTGCATGAGGCTAACCCAGGTTTGACCCCAGAATCCCACATGATTTGAGGAGCCTCGCCAGTAGTGGTCTCTGAGCAGAGAGCGAGGAGTGACCCTGAGCACTGTTAGGTGTGGCACAAAATCAAAACATTTTTCCTGTTTGTGTTGGAACTCAGTGCACAAGCTCTGCATGCAGGAGGCCTCAGCACCACACCATCCCCTGAGTTTGGCCAAATGAGCAAGCAAAAAGTGCTCAAGAGAGAGTACAGGGATAAACCTGCTTCCTTGCACCTTGCTGACTGAGCATCGCCAGAGTTGACCCTAAGCATAGGAGTCAGCCTTCAGCACTGCTGGATGTGTCCCCAGCTCTCCTTACTCCTCCCAAAAGCAAGCAAACATAAAACACCCCTCAAAATTCTCATGTTTGAAATTGTTTATTTTCCTTTTCATTCTTTGAAATGAAATGTGATCATTTAATGGCTTTTTCATGATCCTACTAAATGTTCTATCGCAAATATATGTCACTTATTGATCCTAGGCTCACTTATTGATAGTAGCTACATAGTTGGGAGGTAGCACTGTAGCACTGTCATTCTGTTGTTCATCGATTTGCTCAATCGGACACCAGTAACGTTTCCATTTGTCACTGTCACGTGCTAGTGTAGCCCCGTGGCATCTGCTTGCTCCAGGAACACAAAGTGAGACTTGTTGCTGTTTTTGGCATGTCGAAAATGCCCCGGGTAGCTTGTCAGGCTATGCCGTGCGGGCGGGATACCCCCGTTAGCTTGCCAGGCTCTCCGAGAGGGACGGAGGAATCGAACCCAGGTCGGCCGCGTGCAAGGCAAACATCCTACCCACTATGCTGTCACTCCAGCCCATAGTTGGGAGGTAGCTACTTATAAATACAAATATATGTATGTAATAGCATACATGTGTCAATTATATAACCATTAATAAACACATTACAAAAGGAAATTCTGGGGCTGGAGAAGTAATACAGTGGGTAGGGTACTTGCCTTACCTGGGGCCAACCTGGATTCTATCCCCAGAATCCTGTATGGTCCCCTGAGCACCACCAGAAGTGATGGCTGGGCATCTCCCCTACATACACAAAAGAGAAAATTTTTTTTTTATTTATTCCATCAGGTTTTTTGGTTGTTGTTCTTTTTTTGTTTGGTTGGTTAGTTTTTTGGCATGTATTACGTCCTTAGAAAAAGAATTCCCCTGCTATATATTTTTGTCTTTTTTTTCTTTTTAGTTTTGATTTAGTTTTAGGGTAAGCCCTGGTGGAGCTCAGGGATCACTCCTGGCAGGCTCATGGGGCCATATGGGGTGCTAGGGACCAAGCCTGGGTCACACATGCCAGGCAAGCATCCTACCTGTTGTGCTATCTGGCCTCCTCAACTTGGGTTTAATAGTTCAACTGAAGTTGTCTAGACGCAGGTTTTGTTGCCTCGAAGAGGCTGATCACTACCGCTGTTTAGCCTGTGGTAACCCTGTGAGGTTCACAATAATTTTTCAGCTTTGTGATCATGAGTGACTTCAGACTTGCCAGTGTGGCCAGGCCAACACAGCTGGAATCTGACCATGACTCTGGAGCACTGCCTAGTTAGGGATCTGGCATCTAGGTGAGGGAGGGAGCTTAGCAGGCTGCAGTTCGTGCTTCACAAGCAGGAATTCCTCTGAGCACTGATTAATGTAGCCCCAAAAAACAAACAACAAAAAAAAAAGAATCTAGCATTTGCTTTCTTCTTTGTCATTGTTCATGCTTTTGAAAGTATCTAGCAGGACATTAATGTATGCTACTATGGGAGTACAGAAAGAAGTGGAGAGGCCGGAGAGATAGTTCAGCTGGTAAAGTGCTGGCCTTGCATGCATGCAGTGAACCTGGGTTCGATCCCCGGCGTCCCATATGGTCTCCTGAGCACTATCAGGAGTAGCTCCTGAGTGCAGAGTCAGGAGTAAACCAAGTGTGGCTCAAAAACAAACAAACAAACAAACAAAAATATAGAAAAAGAAAAGGAAAAAAAGAGGTGGAAAAAACAAAAGAAAACATTTTAGTTGCTCTGCATTCTACTCTATAGGTGATAATAACTTCATAATTATATATTAATGGTAGTTTATATATATAATAGTTATCACCCATAAAATAGAATTTTATATATGATGGGGTTTTCCAGGTGGTGCTCATGAGACCAAGGATGGAGACAATTCTTAGTAGCTTGGGGGACCATGTTGTGCCAGGGAACAAAAAGGCCGGGTGAATGCCTCAGACCCAGCACCATCTCTTCAGGCCGTGCCTGTGTCCTTGGGGGGGGGGTGGGGCAGGGAGGAAGGAATCCACACCCTGCAGTGCTCGGGAGCCAGTCCTGGCTCTGTGCTTGGGATGTTCACCCTGGCAGTGCTGGGGTACCAGATGTGGTTCCAGGGATTGTAGCAGGTTTGGATGCACGCAAGGCAAGTGCCCTACCCCAATACAATTGCTCTGGCCCAGTTTTAGCTTTTTAACGGAGTTGATTCTCCATCCTTAGTCTTATGTTGTGAATATCCTTTCATGAAAGTATAGATTGACCACATTCATTATCTTGTGGTAAAATACACAGTATAAAAATGTTGACTGTTTTAAGTGACTTTATGCACGTTCACATCATTGTGCGTCCATTACCTTAGCCATCTCCCGAAGAAGACCATCTCCAGTGCCACCTAGCAGGAAGGGTTCTGTGGCCAGGGTATCAGACTCAGAGCCTCCTTCACGTTTCTGGGGAGCTCTTACACATGCGTTTTCAGTCATCTCCCTGTGGGAATTCCTAGGGCCCCTTAGACCTATCAGAAAGGTGTTTAATTTTCATACTCACTGGTGGGTGTAGGACCAGATGGATTCTGTATGTCACAGAGGCATTACCATTCCCTTGGCGGTCACCAACATGGTGGGCAAGTGGGTCCCAATTATTTTAATTTTCACAGTTTGGATTAGCAGTATGGTTTGGGTTGATGCTTCAGTCTGTTTTTTATGGAAGCACTGTGCTTTACACAGCTGTTCCTGGCGGAGTTTCAGGCATGCTGTGTTAAAGCACAGACCACCACTGCCCTCCACAGCATTCCCAGTTTCTTTCCACACACCCACCTCCTGCTCCAGCCTGCCCTGGGTTCCTTGTTAAAGTTCGGCTCTCTGGACTCAGTGTTGCTGACTGCAGTTTGGACATGGCACTCCCGTTCCTTGCCACCCCTTGGTACCTGCCCCTGACCTGGCCCCTATTGCTTCTCATCCATCTCTTCTCCCCTCCCCTGCACTCTTCCTTTCCAAGTTGGTCTGGGCAACTTTATTTATTTTGGTTTTGGGCCACACAACGTGCTCAGGGGTCACTCCTGGCAGGCTTGGTGGACTCTAAAGGCAGACTGCCTGTCTGGCAGACCCCCTACACTCTGCACTGCATGGAGCCCAATGGCCCCATGCTCTTAACTCATCCTCTGTTTTCACTTCTTTGATCTAAACTGGCGAAGCATGTCAGCAGAGCAGCAGAAGACTCTTCTAGTTTGTTTGTTGGTTGGTTGGTTTTTTGCTTTTTGGGTCACACCCAGCGATGCACAGGGGTTACTCCTGGCTCTGCACTCAGGAATTACTCCTGGCGGTGCTCAGGGGACCATATGGGATGCTGGGGATCGAACCCGGGTCAACTGCGTCCAAGGCAAATGCCCTACCCACTGTGCTATTGCTCCAGCCCGACTCTTCTAGTTTTTTAAAGCGCTAATCTTTGAGGATGACCCTGTGCTGGCAGCCTGGGGTCACTCCCTGCCTGGATGGCTCTGCTCCCACCTGGCAGTGCTGATGGGACCACCCATCTCACCTGTTGGTTCTCACAGTGACTTGTGGTCCATACCTAACCCTCAGTGAGTCCGCACTGACCACAGCAAGCTTCACTCAGGATTCCCTCCTGGCTCTCTGAGCTCAGGGTTTACAGGTAGCTGATGGGAGGCGGGGAGAAGAGATGGTCACTTTCTCCCAGGCCACCTCTGCCACTCGGGACTTTCTAATCTGCCGCCTGCATGGATAGATACCTCACTTTAGTGCTGTGACCTTTCCCCGCTTCTTTGCCCCTCCTGGTCCCTTCTCAGCCTTTGACTCTTGCTTAGTTCTTACTTTTTGAATCCTAGAAAGTAGGAGTCCAGGTGATGTAGGCATGTAGGTTAAGGAAGGCCACTCCCCCACCCCCACCCATCATGGCAATTAAATTTCTGGGAAGTGATAAAGCCACTAATCCTAAATCTGACCCACCTTGTGAATACAGAAAGCAAGATTAATCCTCAGCTAGTCCAGACCAGAGAAGGCTGGACCCACCCTCAGAGAAGATCAGGAGCAAAGATCAAGAAAAGGAAAGAAAATCACTCCCAACTACCCCCTTGGCAACAGCCCTAGCAACGGGCACTTTCCTAGCTAGCAAAGCCCTGGGGTGGCTTGGGAAAACCCTGTAAGAGCCACCTTGAACAAAGCGAGGATGAGCATATGCTGCCTGAGCCCAAGTGCTGCTTGTGCCCACGTGGCCCAGCACATGTGTCACCACGTCTCCCCTCTTGAGATGTGGACTTTCAAGCTTTTATAATGCTGGGGTGCGTTTAGGGGCTCTCTGTGCCCTTGGAGAAGCCCATGTTCTCCCTTGAGTGCATTACTCTCGCTTTCCCTCCCTCCTCACCTCCAAAAACCTCCAAGTAAAATTTGTTTTACTTCACTACTTGTCTATTCCTAAAATTATTTTCTGCAAGGCAAGACAAGAACCCTGAAAACCCTGGGTAAGGCCTGGGACTGACTTTCCTTTCTTGCAAAGAGCAAGTCCTTGTCCTAACCCGAGACTGTGACTCCCAGAGAAATCGGGTGGCTGGGGTCAGCTCCCCACTGAGAAGACCAAGGGAGGCCAGGTGGGGCCTGACGCCCACCTGTTGGGGCGGGGGGCTCTGGCCTAGCCGAGCTCGTGGTAGACTTTCTCAGTCCTGGTCTTCCCAGCTGAGTGTCCGCAGCAGAGGGGGGTAGGGAAAAAGTGACCGTCCCCTCTCCGCCTCACATAAGCCAGCCGTGGGACCCGGCGACGTCACGGGGCGGGAAGATGATGTAGTTAGGAGGATCTGACCCCAAGTGACATCAGGGGGACCACCTGAGCAGCAGGAGCTCTGTGTTGGGCACGGTTGGTGGCTGCCCCCACAGCCCCAGCTGGGCCCAGGCTGCCAGCAGGGGTGGGGTGTCTGTCCCGGGACCAATCCGGAGCTCGCATCCCCGCCCGTCCCCGCGGCGGGACGACGTCCAGGACAGAGCCCCTGACCATGACTCTCCAGACGGCCTCTGGCCCTGGCTGCTAGGGGAGAGCTCCGCTGTACAAGGCGGGGGCTCCCGCACTGCCCGGCCGGTGGGCGTAGGGGCTGCAGCCCGGTTGGGCAGGTCTGGACTGCAACTCGGGACAAGTCAGGCTGCCGCCGGGCAAGCCCATGGCCCGGGTGGGCGTCGGGGGTGCAGCCGGGCAGGTCAGGGCTGCAGCCGCGCGGGCTGCGCTGGCGGGAGCGGCCGGCAGGGGGCAGCAGCGCTTCCGGCCGCGCCGGTGCGGGAGGCCGCGCCGGGCCCAGGTAGGCGCCGGCGGGCGGGGCGGGGCGGGGTGGGGGCAGTGGCCGGCGAGGGGGTGTGGGGGCTCGCAGCCCGGTTCGGACGCCGGGGCGGACCAACGGGCCGGTCGAGGCGAGGCGGGCCCGTGGAGACGCTGCCGGAGAGCACAGTAGGCAGGACCCCGCGCCCGGCCTCGGCGCCCACCCTTCCCGGAGCCCCCGGGGAAGCCCCCCCCGCACAGCGCGCGTCGGCCGCCGGGACCGGCCGGAGAACTCGAGGTCAGAAAGGCGGACCCGGCCCGCTTCCTCCCGTTAGGCTTCCTTCCTGCGTCTCTCGGGTGTCGGGACGGGGTGGGGGGGGGCTTCCCGGCAGTGGCGGCCGCCCCGGCCGCGCTTCAGGCCCGGGAGCGGGAACGGTAGCTCCCGCCTCTCAGCCGCGAGGCGGCGCCGCGGGAGCGTCCGGGTTGCGCTCCGGGAGAGGATCGAGGCCGACAGGTGACCGGGGGCGCGCGGGCAGTCACAGGCCCCGCACCGGGCGAAGCCGAGCTCCTGCCCCGGCGGGCAGAGCGGACGTGGGTCGCGGGAGGCCGGCGAGCGCTCGCGGGCCGGACGCTGGCACCGGCGAGTTCGGCGGAGGTGGGGCCGCCTGTGCGTGGCGGCCACTGACCCGACAGGGTGAGGAGCGAGGCGGGGCGGCGCGTTGGGGCTGGCGGCTGAACCCCTGTGCCTTTGAACAGGGAATTACTGCGTTTGTACAGTACCAGCCGGCCTGTACCAGAGGGAAGCGTCTGCACCTGCACCTGGTCTCAAAGCTGTTTTACTAGCGACGGTCACATCTCACCACTGAAAATGTTGTTTTCCCTGTGTACCAGGATGGCACAAACATTGCAGCTACGATACTCAACTTAAAAAAAAAATTGAGTTGCGAAATACAGGTACGAAACCACTTATAAAACTTGAAATATGTATTATATGTTACGGGAACATTCTAATGTGGGAAAAGAAAAATTGTTAATGACCCTTATATATATCAGTGATCCTAAAACTTGAGCATTCATTTAAATCAACTGGCAGCCTTGTTAAAAAATGTATCAGTGCCCAACTTGAAGAGTTTGTAATTGAGTAGGTCTTTCCTCGAGAATCTGCGTTTCTCAGAAGTTTCTAGGTAATGGTGCTGTACAGTCCAGGGACAGCCTCATGGCAAGCACAAGTATCTGCCAGTTTGGGAGTGATTACTG
Organism: Sorex araneus; assembly: GCF_027595985.1. NCBI lineage: Eukaryota > Metazoa > Chordata > Mammalia > Eulipotyphla > Soricidae > Sorex > Sorex araneus. The sequence continues at coordinate 333,594,214 of NC_073302.1, read as the reverse complement.
GCTGGAAGGGAGCAGGACAGGACCGTGAAAATTCTGGAAGGACTTCAACCATACATACAATATTTTATTTCTTTTAGAAAGCTACATAAGGGGCTGGAGCAATAGCACAGCGGGTAGGGCGTTTGCCCTGCACATGGCCAGCCAGGTTCCATTCCCAGCATCCCATATGGTCCCCTGAGCACCGCCAGGAGTGGTTCCTGTGTGAAGAGCGAGGAGTAACCCCTGTGCATCGCCAGGTGTGACCCCCCCCCCCCCAAAAAAAAGAAAGCTACTTAAAACTTTATGATGTAGGGGCTGGAGCAATAGCACAGCGGGTAGGGCGTTTGCCTTGCACGCGGCCGACCCGGGTTCTATTCCCAGCATCCCATATGGTCCCCTGAGCACCGCTAGGAGTGGTTCCTGAGTGAAGAGCGAAGAGTAACCCCTGTGCATCGCCAGGTGTGACCCAAAAATAAAAAAAAAACAACCTTTATGTTGTACTGTTGGTTGACAAAGTTGCATGGGTTCCCTTCATCTTAATCTTGAGCTTTTCCTGTGCTTGAAACACTTCAAGAAACAGGAAGATCCTTTTTGTTTGTGGAGAATTGATTTGGCAGTGAAAAAGAAGCAGGAGTCCCAGTAGATAGGAGGCCGCTTGCTTGGTCTTGCAGAGGCGAGGGCTGGGAGGCCTCCACAGGGCAGGGTAGCTGGATGGACATATAGTGAGTGGGTGATTGGGTTAGAGTTTAGGGGAGGAAGAAATCACTTGTTCTGAGACTTGAGAAAGTAGGTGCTAGTTGTACTTGTCAGACAGGGGACCCTGAGAAGGGGTTGGAGACGAGGGGGCACGGAGTCCCGTTAGGGACATCCCAGACCTGAAAAGAACAACTGAGTGAGGTGGAGAAAAATCTGGACATTGCCAGCAGTTACGTAGCATATAATTCCTATAGTGCATGGATGCAGGGACAGGGAGTGAACAGAATGGAAAACCAGCTTATACCCCACCTCTAGGTCTACCCTCAGTGGCAGGGCACTGCCCACCACTGCCTGTCACTGAAGCATGTTGTATGCTTTTTTAAAAAATGGAATCACTGTGAGATATCACAATTACAACGTTACTCATGATTGAGTTTCATTCATACAATGTTCCAACACCCTTACCTTCACCAGTGCACATTTCCCACCGCCAGTGTCTCCAGATTCTCTCCCTCCCGGCCCCCCCCAACCCTGTCCCCTGTCCCTTCCTGTTCTCTCTCTCTCTCTCTCTCTCTCTCTCTCTCTCTCTCTCTCTCTCTCTCTCTCTCTCTCTCTCTCCTTTTAAGCACTGTGGTTTAAGCATGCCTTTTCTTCCCCCTCTCTTTTCAAATACTAGAGGGAAATCAAAAGAATAGTATTTGCAACACTTGAAAAGTATATGAAATTCAAGTTTCAGTGTCCACAAATAAAGTTTTGTTGGAACACAGTCATATTCGCTTGGCTTGTCTTCTCCAGGGCTGTTTTCACCCTTTGGCAAGAACTGATAGAACAATATGTGATATAGCATGTCGCTTTTCACCACTAACTTGGTGTGCAGCCTTTTGATCTGTAAACCTAAATAATTGCTCTCTGACTTATTATAGAAAAAGAATTTTACAGGTCCCTGACCTACGGTCTAAGTTGAAAGATGCCTGCTTACTTTTGGTATTGTAAAAGGAGACGGCAGCTGCTCTCTGGAAGAGTCCAGGGATAGCGTAATGGCTTAAGACCCTGCTTTGCAAGCAAAAGGCTACAACTTCAATTCTGTAGCACTGCCGATCCTGCTGGCACCAAGTGTGTGATGCAGTGAACAGTCTCCAGCCATACCACAGCCCTTAGGCCATCAGTGAGTCCCCAGAGGAAGCGCAGCCCTCCTTGAGCACAGACTGAAGAGTGCAGCCTGTGACAGGTCCTATAGTCTCCAGGGGCACCATAATTAAGTGTGTGGACACCATATCCCGCTGTGTGTCTGACCCCTTGTGATCACAGCAGCATCAATGAAGGGAAGAAGAGGGAAAAAAGTAAAATTAATTAAAAGTCAAAAAGCACCCTCTAAAAATCAGGTACTGGTGGAGGATTTTAGCTGGGATTGGTTTTAGAAAACAAAACAGAAGAAAAGTGTCTGCTGTGGGGGCAGGTTAGGGGTGGTGGTAGCAAGATAGGAACAAAGGTGGTGGGAAAAGGACTCGGTGGAGGCTTATAACATGGTGTGGCTGAAGACCATCCAGGAACAGCTTTGGAACTGTATCTGTTGGTGATTTAAACAACGGAAAAAGGAATAAAAAGAAAAAAATGAGACCCATATGTAAGGAGACAAATGTACGGATAGTCTGAGCTTTAGGGTCATCTGGGTAGTGTCTATGGTCTCAGACTACTCATGTATTCAGTGCAGTGTGGCTCCCTACCCAGGCTTCTCAGAGTTGAGCGGTGTTTCAGTTCCTAGAGGCCTTCAGCACTGTGAATCAGGACATCCAACAAGTGTTGAAGAGCAGGGCCAGTCAGTAGACACCCTTAAAGTATGCTGTCCGGAAACACTTTCCCATGCTGCCCCTCATCAGAATGACCCTAAACCATTTATACTGTTCTTCAGTGCATTTTTGCATGTCCTGTTTTCCTTCCTGGGTGCATATTTGCTAGCCCTTCGTACTCTAACACCTAAATTATTTGACCCTTGGGAATGTCCCATTCTTGGAGTATTTTGTCAGAAGATGATTTCCCATGTCTCCGTCCTTTTAATGTTTTAAAATGAGGCCTGTTAGTACCCTGGGCGTGCTGCTTCCTTGGGGGTTTCCCGGTGGGTGATGGTGGTCTGTTTCTGGAGGTGGTCCCACCTGGATGGAGGGTGGTGGTGTCATTTCCAGACCTGACACAGCATCTTTTCTTTTTTCCTTTTTTTAATTGAATCACCGTGAGATACATTTACAAAACTTTCATGTTTAAGTTTCAGTCATACAATGATCGAACACCCATCCCTCCACCAGTGCACATTCTTTACCACCAGTGTCCCCAGTATTATCCCCCCCATACCCCATTTCCAACCTTCCCCCTGCCTCTGTGGCAGACAATTTCCCCCATACTCTCTGCTTTGGGGCATTATGGTTTGCAATACAGATACTGAGAGGCTATCACGTTGGTCCTTTATCTACTTTCATCACACATTTCCCATCCCGAACAATCCCTCCAACCATCATTGACTTCGTGATCCCTTCTCTATCCCAGCTGCCTTCTCCCCCCAGCTCTTAAGGCAGGCTTCCAACCATGGAGCAATATTCCTGGCCCTGTGTCTACTGTCCTTGGATGTCAGTCTCATATTATTTTATATTCCACTAGTTAGTGCAGTCATTCTATGTCTGTCCCTCTCTTTCTGACTCATTTTACTTAGCATGATACTCTCCATGACAATCCACTTATAATCCTTACAGCTGCATAGTATTCTATTGTGTAGATGTACCAAAGTTTCTTTAACCAGTTGTCTGTTCTCAGGCACTCTGGTTATTTCCAGATTCTGGCTGTTGTGAACAATGCTGCAATGAACACACAGGTGCAGATGTCATTTCTACTGTGCTTTTTGCACCCTAGCTGTATTGCGGGGTCATATGAAAGCTCAATTTCTAGTTTTTGAAGGAATGTCCATATTGTTTTCCAAAAATGCTGGACCAGTTGGCATTCCTACCAACAGTGAAAGAGCGTCCTTTTCTCCCCACATCCACTCCAACACTGGTTGCTTTTGTTCTTTTGAATGTGTGCCAGTCTCTGTGGTGTGAGATGATATCTCATTGTTGTTTTGATTTGCATCTCCCTGACTATTAGCATGTAGAGCATTTTTCATGTGCCTTTTGGCCATTTGTATTTCTTTTGTGAGGAAGCTCCTGTTCATTGTTTCTCCCCATTTTTTGGATGGGGTTGGAGGTTTTTTTCTTGTACAGTTCTACTAGTGTCTGATATATCCTGAATATTAACCTCTTACTACATGGGTATTGGGTAAATATTCTTTCCCATTCTGTGGGCTCTCTCTGTGTTTTGGTCACTGTTTCTTTTGAGGTACGGCATCTTGATGCTGCAACAAGTCATCAGTAAGATTAGCATTCTAGTTCCTGCAAGAATCCAGATTTTATTCATTTATTCATGTATTTATTTAATTTTGGGGTTTGGGACCACACCTGATAATGTTCAGGGATTATTCCTGGCTCTGCACTCGGGAAATTACTCCTGGAGGTGCTGAGGAGAACTTCAGGGATGCTGGACCGAGCCCTGCCTGGCCACATGAATGGTGACTGCCCTACCCACTGTACTATTGCTCCAGTCCAAGAATTTAGATTTTTTTCTTTCTCCCTTTCTCTTTCATCCTTTCTTTCATCCTTCTTTCTTTCTTTCTTTCTTTCTTTCTTTCTTTCTTTCTTTCTTTCTTTCTTTCTTTCTTTCTTTCTTTCTTTCTTTCTTTCTTTCTTCCTTCCTTCCTTCCTTCCTTCCTTCCTTTCTCTCTCTCTTTTTTTTTTTTGGCTTTTTGGGTCACCCAGTGATGCTCAGGCCTTACTCCTGACTGCACTTCTGGAGGTGCTCAGGGGACCATATGGGATGCCAGGGATCGGCCCAGGCTGCCATGTGCAAGGCAAATGCCCTCCCCAGTCTGGCCCCAGCAAGAATCCAGATTTTAATGGTATTCCAGGATTCTAGCTTTGTGGGGTTGATTCCACCAATCCCAAGGAGCACCCATTCCTTCCCTTCTTGATAATAATTTACTAATGTAATAAAACATCATTTCAGATGCCTTTGGGTGGAAAACGGTTCTCTGCTTCACTCCAAGGTACTAATTCGTTATAATGGGGCACAGCCATATACACATGTACTAAAGCAGGGCATTCGGGAAGTCTGCAATGATAGATGAGAGCCTTTTGCTGCATGCGGGCCTAGATACTCAGCCTCTGACTTAAATGCTTCCAGCTAAGTCATGCTTTGCTTCTCAATGACAGCCTGAGTTAAAAGCCTCAGTGTCTTGTATATTCTGCGATCAGACAGAGAAGGATTAATTCTTTCCCCGTAATCTTTAGGCTGTTAGCATTTAAAAAACGTTAGCAGATATGATAGTATTCAGCCTATAAACTAGTAAGTATAATATTATAACAGATATTCTGGGGTGTTCGATATGCCCTGACTTTTGAGTGTAATTTCTGCCTGTTGTCCTCTCTCTCGAGGTCTCCCCAGGTGACCTTGGTTGCCATAGTTGTTTTTGTGCCTTGCTGGGGACGGGGATGTGTGTCTCTGTCATCTGTCCAGCTCTGGGTCATCCCAAGGAAGGGGAGTTTGGCCCTGGGAGGGTGTTTCTTGCTGGCAGTTTTCCTGTTCTGTAAGCAGACCCTTGCTCCCATGTCAGCTTCCCTGGCCCTTGCCAGGTGACTCCTAGCAAGAGCATAAAAAGAAACTCTTTTGTGATTAGACATTGGATTGTGCATGTGTTTAGCAGCCAAGGGTCCTTAAGAATCAAAATTTTTAAATTGTAAGTAATTAAGGAATAATAATATAATATAATGTACATATATATAAGGAATACAATATATAATATTGTTGTGGGGTCATGATCAAAAGCCCACTAGAGACCAGAATATTAGAGTTTGGAGGAGTCTATTGACAGCAGCAGGCAGACTGTCTGCCAGGCCAGAGCAGGGGCTCACAGCAGCCCTGGTCTTTGTTAGGGAAAAAACTCACCCTGGTGCCCCAGAGCACTTTCTTTCATAAGCACCTGAAAAATTTGTTTAGCCCACAGGGTCCACATCCTGGTGCCCAGTAAGTTCACACTAGCACAGCACAGCTAGCTGATGCCACAGATGTTAGAAAAAAGGTTCCAGCAGGAGTCCCTTTAACCATTAACCTTTAACCATTCACCTTTAACCTATAACCATTCCTTTAGGGCCCAGCCTATTGTTCCTCCATGTAATCCCATGGTTTGCAAGTTCCCAAACCGTGTACTTAGGGGGTGACAGCTAAGTCAGCTGAAAAGAAATTTCTTAAAAGCTAAACTTATTATTCCTCCCTTTCAGTCTGTCACTGTCATCCTGTTGCTCATCGATTTGTTCGAGTGGGCACCAGTAACGTCTCTCATTGTGAGACTTATTGTTACTGTTTTTGGCATATCCAATATGCCACAGGTAGTTTGCCAGACTCTGCCATGCGGGCGCGATACTCTCGGTAGCTTGCCAGGCTCTCGGAGAAGGGCGGAGGAATCGAACACGGGTCAGTGATGTGAAAGACAAACGCCCTACCGCTGTGCTATCCCTCCAGCCCCCTTTCAATCTACCCTGTACAATATATAATTATATATACATGATCAGGTTTTCCCCATACAACAAATGCTGGTAGACAGTGTGCTAGAACAGCCCTGGTATTTTCTTTAAAATGGGCTGTAACGGGCTGGAGCGATAGCACAGCGGGTAGGGCGTTTGCCTTGCACGCGGCTGACCCGGGTTCTAATCCCAGCATCCCATATGGTCCCCTGAGCACCGCCAGGGGTAATTCCTGAGTGAAGAGCCAGGAGTAACCCCTGTGCATCGCCAGGTGTGACCCAAAAACCAAAAAAATAAATAAATAAATAAATAAAATAAATAAAATGGGCTGTAACCTGCAGAACATTTGAATAGATATTTATAAATACATACATATATTGGTATAAATACATAAGTATATTGCATGATGAATAACACCCATTAGCCATAGATTATTTGGTGCATTAGTATCCTGAATGTATGAAAATAGAAGAAATTGACAATCTGGACAAGCCCTGAAAATTTCTTTGGCATCATATGTATATACATGTATTACTTGGATAGATAAATACATAGATCTATAAGTAGGTAGGTAGATAGACGACAGACAGGAGCTGGTGGCTCCCCAGTGACTATGAAGTGAAGAGGAACGATGGCAGCCTCAGCCTCGAGAAGGGAATCTGCCTTTTTCTCTTGATCCACCCTGGAATGGAGCCCAGCCCCGCTAGCCTTGGGCCACCCCTGATCCACCCATGGGCGCAGCAGGCTCAGTTCCCGGTACCCATCTCCCTGGCTACAGCGAGGAATTGCTGTTTGCAGGAAAGGAAAGGCTGTCCAGGGCCTTCCCGGGACTTTTGGGTCATTGTCTTCCCACATAATAGAATGTTGGGAGCAGTGAAGCGAAAGCAGATTTTATTTGGAGGTTTTGGAGGAAGCGGGAAGGAAGAGAAGGAGTGCAGGCTTCCGCAAAGGCTGAGAGTCCTGGTGCACATCCCAGAGCTGAAGCAGGAAGCAGGGAGCGTACTGCGGCGGCCGTGGCCGGCTGCGGGTAGATATGGGCACCACAGGCACTGCGGCTGCAGCCGAGACAGCGGGTTGATGTGGGCACCACAGGGGCTGACTGCTCTGTTGGCTTTTCCACCTAGGTGCGAACTGTTACTAGGGTGCTTTCCAGAGGGGAGTAGTTGATAGTCTACTTTGAAATTCCTTTCCTCGCCTTTGTTCTGCTGGAGCTTCTCTCCAGGGGGCCGCCTGCTTGGGTGTGTGTTGGTGTCAGATAAAGGTCTTATCCCTCTGAATCAGCAAGGTGGGCTTCCTCAGCCTTGGGCTAGTGGTTTTATTGCTTCCCAGGAATTAATTGCCTTGAGCTCCCTTCCCTGTCAATCTGCCTGCCTTGTATTTATATATTGCTTGGACATTAAATTACCTGAAGGAATACCCTACAACCCATAGTAGAAATGAATTATATTCATCCAACACTTTCAGTGATCTTTGTTGGGGAGCCACAACCGGCTCAGTGGCTCTGCACCAGTTGCTCCTGGTAGTGCTCAGGGACCAAACTCCTTGCCCCTGCTTATCAGTTGTCACCCTGGCATTCCAGCTTGAATGCCAGAGTCAGATCGATGGGGCTGAAGCAGGGAGCCAGGAGAGGGGCTGGGTCTGCTTTTGCCTGCCCTCCTTGTTTCTGTGGGCAATTTAAAATGTGACCTGTTACAAGTAAGATAGATGCGCTATTTATAACCCTGCAAGGTATTCTTAAAGTATTAAAGCAATTTTCAGAGTTTTCAAAATACCCAGAAATAAACAACATTTAAGATTGTCTTTGACGTTTCCAATTTTAGTATACCACATTACTACTTCTACTACACGTTAAGAATACCTTTAAGGGGAAATGCTTCCCATGAAACTCCAACATGCAAATATGCCTGGCTTCAGCACCAAGATTTCCAACAGGTTGATTTTATAGTCTTCCTTCACAGTCTTGTATAGTATGTTGCTACAGGAAATACTTCTATAGGTATTCCTTATTCTTAGTCAGTTTTGACTTAACACCTGGCATCGAGATAGACAGACCTTGAGATAGTTCTTTTATCAGACAAACTGATTTACAGTTTAGTTTGCAAAAGCTGGTTCTTCTTTTTCCCTCAGTGACCCAGCAGTGGAGACTTGCTGAGCTGATTGAAAACCCCCTGTGGTGCAGCTGTTGTTTCGGGGGTCAGCAAGTGCATGTGCTTGGGAGGAGACTTTCCTGGGCAGGGGGAGTGAGAGGGTCTCTCAGTCTTCCTGGGATTCTTAAAAGAAAAAAAAATTATTCCCCCCCCCTTCCTGGGATTCTTAATACTAAAATTTGATATCTATTTGTTTATAATTATTTTCAGTTATTAATATTTTTACATGCATCTCTATGCATAAAAACTTGTATCTCTATCTAATAATTCTCTAAATGTTTACCAGGTTACAATGCTCTAATTCAGGTTACCAAGGTGGTATTTGAAATAGCACATATTTTTGCTAAATAGCTCTAGAAATTTGCTACCCAAAATCGCAAATGAAATATTCCTAGGTGTATCAAGGCTTTGTTTTACTCTTTCGCCTCTTAATTGCATTGGAAACCTGAACCCTAGACTTGGAAATAATTAGTACAAGCAACTTTATGTCAACCCCATTTTAATTTAAAATTCTGCAAAATCAAATTGCTTGGGAAGAGTAAGTATTTTATCTTTATATTAGTAAAAAAATATTGAAGGACCGGGCAACATTTCACTGTTTTGCTAAACAGGAGCCAGTTCTGATAATTAAACTCCACTAATAGGAAAGCCTTATATTTAAATTTAGGACTCCAAACTAGTATGTTTTAGACTAAATTGACAGTTTTCAAACCATTTTTTTTATTCTTTCTTTTAAGCCATAAGTATTTTAAGGTCAGATATTTTAATAATTCCTTGTAATGGTTGTTATGATCTGCCATTGTTCTAGTTTAATTCATTGTGGCCTCAGAAGATATTATTCTCATTTTAAAGAAAAAACTTGAGGGTTAGAAATGCTAATAAATTGAACTGATAAATAGGAGTTGATTTGGCCTGAAAGATACTTCAACAGTTTTTCAATACTTAATACTTTAATCATTTAAATATGTATTTCAATTTTTCTTGATAGTAATTCACCATTTCACAATTATAGTACTTTACTATTAAAAGAATTATTCACCCTTAAAAATTATTTTTTGTTAAATTTAACCCTTTTGTTGATAGAAGAATTTCCGTAGCATGATCTCTAAAGATAATACGTCAGTCCGTAGTGAAAATCTATGAGCCTGAGTGTGTAGAGAATTTCTAAACGCAAAACATATACATTTAAACAAACGGAAGTCTTTTGGTTATTACCAAATTTTTAGATACAATTATATACATATATATATGAGAACATTTGAATTATATTTGTGAAAACAAAGAACATTTTCCTTGATTTATTTGTAAAACAGCCTAATTTTTAATTGGGAATGCATTAGACCTATGAGAAAGTAATTTTCTCACTTTCTAATTTTTAGGCTATAATTTCGTTATATTTAATATCTTTTACAATAAATTCAGAATAAAAGCTTCTATTTTGCCATACACTTAATAGTATCAGGATCTTCTAATTTATTAATATGATAAATGAAATGTTTTTGTTATTCATATCACTCAATTTACCCTCAGCAGCACCAGATTGAAAAAAAAGAATTAACATGATGGCCTTAGCTGGCATTTGTATCCCTTGAATCTGAGAACTTTTGTTAGCTTTATGATATTATTTTATTAAAGCCTCAATGCCGTAACATATAACCTGAGAATCATTAAAATAATTTTTTAAACTTAAAATCAAAGTGGGAAGTTTTACTTCTAATCTTAGCGTTAACATTTCTATATTCTACATACATGCGTAAGGACAGACAGACAAATTAACCACACGCATAGTGTGGCTGTACATATTCACACACATGTGCATGACCTATGGGTTGGTTGTTTCTTAGGAAGCTAGTGTGTTTGAGGGGTGCAGCCGAAGTCAGTCGAAGAGAGGAAATTGTCTCTTCAGATAGAACTTGGTAGAAAACCACCTCTGTTAGGAGAGTGGAAGCCTCAGTTTCCCCTGGCCAGCTGTTGTTAGCAGTCCCATTTATGGCTGCCCCCATCCTACATTTTTGACTTTCTGCGAATTCCTGATTCTTTCTGATAAATGTGTGGCTTTTTAACATCTGCTGACTAGTTTAGGCTTAGTGGGAGGCTAAACTAATGGGCAAATGCCCAGACCCCTCGCTAAGCGCCTGGCATTCTCTGTAACTTTCTTGTTAATGGAAAAGAAATGCAAAGAGCCCAATTTTCCTCTAAAAGGGCTTGCACAAAACCCCTGTCTTCCTGCAACACAAAGACCTCTGTAGCACAAAGACTGTTTTCCTATAGCAACTCCACTCACCAACCGGGAACAGCTTTGTAACTCGGTATCTCATGGTGATTCAATTAGAAAATAAAACAGCCCCTACAAAACCAAGCCTTAGTCCTTTGCTAAATTCCTTCCCACCTGGGGTTCCTGTTCTTTCTCTTCTACTTTTCAATAAAATTGAGCATTTCTATTATGCAGTATTTTCATTGTTGAAAATAATTGAAGAACCCAGAACCACGGACCCACACTGAGACCCGCGGCACTGCTTCTGCGTCATTGGTATACCCAAACGGACACATTAAATTATGGCCAAATAAAAGTAAGCCCAGGATAATAAGGCATTATTATTTTCAGCTTTTCTAGCTCTGAGGAAGAAAAATTGACATTTTGGTTAGCAAACAGGCTTTTGAAGAGAAAAAAAGTCAATGTTTCATTTTACTCACTATAAGATACAGTTTACCTTTGCTGTGGATTATAGGTGAATAAGAGACATTGTTAAAATTTGTAAAAGTAAGACATGTCATTTAAGCAATAGAATGCTCAGTAGGAAGCCATCCTCCTTTGTTCTTCCTGCTTGCCAGGGAGGAAACAGTTGTTCCAGCATGGAGAAACCAGTGGTGGGCTTCTTTGAGGGTTATATAACAAAGACACTCTGCAGCGGCTGCCTGGCAGTAAACCTAGCCCCAGTCTCTGCTGCACTCACTCTCCTCTGGGCCCCCTCAGTTTCATCCCTGACGGTCTGTCCATGGCAACAGCCTTACTGCTGTGGGTCAGGTTATATAATCTCAGGGCACCCGTATCCCAGTTAAGTGTGTCTTTCTCTCAAAATATGGTCTATTCCCTAGTCTCTCTTGGGTGCAATTTTCCTTGGCCTGTTACCTGTTCTGGTCTTTCCTGGGTGCACATTTGCAAACCGTTTTTATTCTAAGCTCTAAACTGTTTTGCCCAGGGGTCCCCAACCAAGGTTGTCTTGTTATGGGGGACAACTTCTCACCAGCTGTCTTCTGTCAGTGTGTCTGCACCTGGTAGTCAATTGGCTGCTTATTACTGGCCACTTATTAGTCACTCTCCTCGTCAAGGAGGTTCCTTTCTTTAGTTTCTTCTTTTTACCTCTTGGGTGTGTTAGGTCACACCTGGCAGTACCCAGGTTTTACTCTTGCTCTGTGCTTAGGAATTACTCCTATTAAGCTTAGGGATCTCCAGTGTTGTGCCAGCTGCCTGCCAGGCAAGTGCTTTTGGACTTGGACCATTTCTCCAGCTCTTAGTTTCCATTTTGTAACCTAAGGAGCCTCTGTCTCAACTAGATGAGCCTTTTCTCCTGGCCCTGCTTCCATCCCAACTGAATTCCCATTGCTGCCACAGCCACCCACCTGTGCCCACATCTAGCCCGCTGGCAAGGGATTTGTGCCCTCTCAGTGATCACCCATACCTGTGTCCCTCGGTGTTCCACCTGTCTGCTGTTTCTGGGGTCTCTGGGCCTCTCCTCTTCCCCCCAAATGCACCTTTCACTCCTGCTGAAGGATAGTCTTTTCTTCTTAAAAAGAGCTTTCGAGGCCCTTCGAAGGAATAGACAGTGGCTCGCTGGCATGGACGCATTCATGGCGCGTGAGGATGGCCTTCACACGTGCAGGAAAGCCGGGCGGGTGGGAGACCTTGTCACCTTTGGCTTTGCCATGTAGTCATGCCCTCATGGCAATCAGTTGACAGGTTGTTTGTTTTGTTTTATATTTGGGGAAATCCCAGAGGATGACAGCATGGAGCAGAAATCCCAGGATGGTAGAAGAGGCCCCCCAAAGAGAGAAGTGCCCCCCATGGTGGGGCTGCTGCTTGCAATGGCCCTCATGAACGTGATGCTCTACTTCGGCCTGGACTGGTTCTTCCTTTCCCCTCAACGCTCTGAGGTGGACGCCAGTCAGTGTCCCCCTGGTTCCTTCAGAATGGGACAGATGAGAAACTGCTCGCCCTGGCTGTCCTGTGCGGAGCTGAAGACAGAAGTGAGACAGCTGAAGCGTGTGGGGGAAGGAGCTGTGAAGAGGGTAAGTGGCTGCTGTGGTCTGGGGGTGGCCCTGTGAGAAGGCGGCTCCTAGCACGTGTGCAGGGCCCTTAACCTGTCTCCCCTTCACCCCTGAGCCATCTGAGACTTGGTCTTCGTAAAATAATCCAACGGAAGGAAAACAGCCAGCGGGCTAAAGAAGCATATCACTTGGTTTATAAGAACTGAAAGTTAGAAGCAATAGGAATTATTTAGTTATGGTCCACTTGATATAGAATATAAGCAGCATAAAAAATAATTTATGACGGTAAATGAAAAAAGGCAAAATATACAGTGGCATAGTATAATATTTTTACAAGTCTAAGATTTATGTATTACATAGAAAATATGAAACTGATAAATTATGCTAAAGTGAAGAATTGTAAGCAATTTTATCTTATATTTCAAAACTATAAGGGTATTCTGATGGGATTTATTTTTTTCTAAAGAAAAGCCGATGGGTTAAATTTAGTTCTCAGGTAGAAGCTCCAAGAGCCCTTGTCTCATGGCAACCAGAATTGCTCTGTGTTCTCTGGTTATGGTTTCCTTGGCAACGGAGATTTACTGACGAAATAGAGGCCAGAGGCAATTAAGGGTGGGTGGACAGACGCATTTCCTTTGTGAGAAGTACCCAGTGATTTGCAGTGTGTGGGCGGGGGCTGCAACTATGGGTCTTTTGATAAAATGCTAGCTTTTATTCTCAGAGAGGTTGGAAAGCAGAGGAAAATTTTCCCCACC